>NC_056729.1:863782832-863953979 GCF_019279795.1 Protopterus annectens
GGCATAGTGGTGTGTTTCTCTGACTGTAGTGCACAGGGTTCAAGACTTGGCAGTGAAATGCATGGTGGTAACACAGCATTTTACTCTAGCAACTTTCCAAGATTGTACAAGCAATGTTTAAAATGTGTCCCTAGTTTTTCAGCTTTTGCCCCCCCCCCCCCAATAAATTTTGGGTTTTTCCAGATTTCTTGTGCTTCAAAGTTGAGAGATACAGTTGAGTGTCAAGTGGATTTTACAAGGAGCTGAGAGCTTTATAGAGAAGTTTAATGCTGCTTATGCAGAGTCTGCTTGTGTTGTTAATAGCACAACAGGTAACATGCTTGCTTATGCAGAAGGCTGTGGGTTCTATTCCCACAGTATATGGATGCATTGCTGATACTGTACTGTGTTGTACTTTTAAAGGGGGTGGATGTTGCAGTCCTGAGAGGGCCCTCTTTGGTGGAGATAGCTAGTAACGATGAACCTGTTATCAGTTTGCCAGCCATTCCCTATTGCAATATTACTAGCTTATCATTTTTTTATTGCAAAATAGGCAATTTATTCCTCAAAGGCAACAGGCACTTTATTTGCAGATGAAACAATGAAATATAAAGTTATTTGCTAGCAGCAACCTCTTCATTAATTACAGATCTCTTTAATGTGGAATTATTTATGACTTTTACTTCTGCAGAGATTGTGCATATTTACTGATACTGGTGGATTGTAGAAGTTTGAGTAGACTTTTATTATGGAAATGTTCTGAACTGGGCAGTTTTGTCATTATTAGTGCATGCATTTTGTTTTATTGTTTACTGGAAAAATGATCAAAACAATACATTTAAAATGCCCTTTAACAGCTGTACTGTATTATATGAGGAATATAATTTAATACAATCAGGAAGGTATATCAAAGAACACATGTATGTTTCCTGTGCAAGGGGCCTATGATTTGAAAACAGCCCAAAGTTAATCTTTATCTGCCACTGGCCAGATGTATTTTCTTTGAATGTGGGTTTCAATGCTGTTTCAATTAATGTGAGTTTCAAGGGCAGAGAAGTTTTAATCCTAAGTCTATTTTCATTGTGAGACTGCATTGCTTTGTTTAGCAGATTTCTATTAGTGTTTGTGCTGTAAAATGTAAAATGAAACTTTTACATGAAATCCAAAGAAGTAAAGCAGTATGCATATTACAGTGTCTATGGTAAATGGGGTGAAATAGCCAAGTCATGGTACACTGGAATAGCTGCAGGGGGGAGGCCCTATTCGACCATGATTTTGTGAGGAGGGGAAGGGCGGCAAACTCAGACAACCCCGGCTGAACTATACTTCTTAACTGTCCAGATTGTTGCAGAATGAATAGATTTTTGCTTCTCATTTTTGGTTTGTTCCTCATAAAATTTGTGGTTTTCTGGCAAATCATTTAGGAATGAAGTCACTAAATAATGACAGACATTGAGTTTCAGACTTCATATTCTTCAGAAAAATGCATGCTAAAGCAAGACCTGTTTTTTTTCTGTCAACTGATTATATTCATACAAGGGCAACTTTTAGTACTGTTCATATGTTCCCCCAATATATTTGGCCTTGTCCAAATTTCTTGTGCTAAGAGGATGAGAGGTATGCACAAATAAATCACTTTATAGAATTAGGTATATCCAAAACTCTCAACTGTCCCAGATTTTGTCTGAAAATGTTGTTCTCCCTCTAATAATCCCTCTGCAAAATCATGGCAAATTTGGAAGAAAACGTGGAAGGTTTATAATTAATAAATAATTGTAATGATCAGTTATAGATTACTTTTAATTTCAGAAATTCATGCAGATTCTCTTATTTTGTCAGCTGCTGAAGTTAACAGTACTAATATTAAAAAAGTGTCCCTTCTTTGACAGGTTCCCAGCTGTATTGTGTGGGTATTTTATATTTTTGCATCACATTTTTGGTCCATTTTTCATAAAATTGTGGTTTTCTGGCAAATTATTGGCAAATCATTAAAGATTGAAGTTAGAAAATAATGACAGACATTTGAGTTCCAGATTTTATACCCTTCAGAAAATTCATACTAATGCAAGACCTACTATTCTATTATCTTCCTAAGTTTATAAGAGCAATATTTAAAATTGTCCTAATTTTTGGGCCTTTGTCCCTCTTCTATTTATGGCTTTGTCCAAATTTCTTGCTCTGAGGCTGAGAGATATGACACATATATAAGGGCCATCACCATCAGCCAAAGACATTTAATTGTGACATACATTTTGCACCCCACTCCCCCACTTAGTGACTCTGGATGTGTCCAAGCAAGGCAAGGAGCAGTTATGCAGTATAAGTGTGCAGAGTATCCCCCCCATCAAAGGTAGACATAAGTACTACAGTGGCTTTTCCACTGTCCTTGATTTTGCAGAATATTCAGTTTTTTTATCATATTTTTATACTGTTGATTTATGCTTCTTATTCAGAAAATGCATGCCATTGCAGTGCCTGTTGCTCTGTGTTTAAGTAGCAATGCTTTAATGACTGCCAGGTAAGCTTGTCTGAAACTCTAAGATGCACGTAAGCTTTAATAAGCATACTGTTAAAGAATTACCAATACTGAAGGCTTTTTGTTGTTGCCATGCAGAGAATATTTACATAACTAGATAGCGTATAAGCCTTAAGTACTGAAATGTATATGACAGTATTTGTAATAAAGGCTAGGATTACAGTATTTTCAGAAGCTCATTATATTTGTTGCAGACTTCAGTCATCATTGCAGGCTTTACCTGCAAACTAAACAGAAGTCCAGTCTATCATGTGTGATCCATAACCTGTGCAGTAATTCTTTAAGCAATTTATCTTGAGCTTGTTTCTTGTTTGCTGTTCATTTTTTACTTTAGCAATGTTTTCCCCATGAAACAAGTAAATAATTGTTGTCAGGCAACCGGTCTTTATTAGATAAGAAACATTTTTACAAGTGGGGGTATTGCTTCTTTCAGCATGTTACTTGTAACTTTTATATTATAATTAGAACTGCAGTACAAGGAGAAGTGGTTTGAGTTGAGTGCTGTTTGGTTTTTTTTATACCTGATTTTGACTGGCATTCCAGTAATGTATTTAAAAAGTAATTTATTTTTTCATGCCTCACAACCTTTTTGTTTCCATCTAGATATTAAGTAAGCTGTAGCCAATGCATTAAAATATTTTATTCTTCTACAATTCATTTTGTCTTGATTGGGCTCTTATAATGAAGGTTTGGCAGTGGCACCCAGGGCAGCGTATTTAATTAATGTCAAATTCTTTGCGTTTTTTTAGCATAGCTCCACCCCTTTTTAGTTGGTCACACCCCTTCTCATTGGCCCCACCCATTCAGCTGTCTCCTGCAGCCCCCCCTTTGATTTGAAGTCATCAGCCGCCACTGGAAATGAGATATAACAAAGGGAATTGAATCAAGGTGCGGTGTATGGACCGATGAGTGTGAGGTTAAATGACAGATAATCAATGCTATTTTGATGATTCATTGGTCTATCAATGAAATGCTGTATACTGAGCAGCTCTGTATTTAATACATGCAACTTTTTTTTTTTTTAATTTTGGAATGTAATGTAAAGCATATACTAGAAAATACCATTGTTGCATATCTAAAAAATACCCCTGCTGCTCAATGTATGACCCAGTAAACATAAAGCCGAGAATATGCAATCATACTTGGTTCCATTGTGTTGGACTGCATCATATTCCCCTGTCTCACTGGTTAATGAATCAAACTAGGTTGCATTACATAGTATTCTTTTCAACAAGATGTACTGCACTGCATCCTACAGTTCATTCATTTCAGGTATATGCATTTTCTGTATCCTTACTGCTATTAGTATCCTGCTGCTTTGTTAACACATCTTGTGGCATTTTTAGACAATTACACTTCACCATAAAATTCAGTACGAAAAACAATTAACACTGAGAACAAAAACAAAAAAGTAAATACAATATCAGAATTACAACAGCAAAGATCAATACATCAGAACAGTATTCAAAAGTGTAAATAGCTTACTTTCTCAATGCAATAACTATAGTTGATGACAATCTGCTCAGTGGAGCAATGACATAAGTTATTTGACTATAAAAAGACAGGGTGCACAAGTCCAAGGATTAAAAAGGGGAGGTTGGTGTAATGGTTAAGGTGCTTATCTTAGAAACACAAGGTACAGGGTTTGATTCTGACATGGGGTAATTGGCTAGGCTTAAAAATGGCCCATAAGGGCAGTTAGCCTAGTAGTAACCTATGAACCCAATCAAGGGCAGATCCTGCCTGTTAAATCTGGTGGATTTCTTTGAAAATGTGACCAGGGCCATTGATGAGGGCAAATCTGTGCACATAGCATACCATGACTTTCAACACAATCCCACATTCAGACATTACAGCAAACTGAATGTAAACCCCTTCATTGTAAAATGGGTTGCCAACTGGTTCACAAACCAAACACACACTATCAAAGTGGGTGACTCCACATCAACCAGCAGATCTGTTGCCAGCAAGGTGCCACAGGGGTCATTGCTCAGCCCCATATTGTTTGGTATATACTTCTCAGAAGTTCAGGTCAAAACTAGGGGGTTTTGGTTGAACAAGTTTGCAGATGACTGCAAACTAGGTGCAATCACTGACTCCCCAAATGATGTCAGCATACTCCAGAAGGGTCTCATGCAGACTAGTGACTGCTGTATTAGTCACAGTTTCAAACTGAATGCAAAGAAATGCATCATCATTCACTTCAGCACAAACAATGTCCCTTCACACTATCAAATCAACAACAATACCCTAAGTACACATGAAGTGGTAAGGCACCTGTGATCACAAGTTGACTGTGACCTTATCTTCAACCATCATGTGTCTACTGTAGAAGGAAAGCTTTCTATGTAGCACACTTGATTAGTAAAGACATCACCTCAAAAGCAAAATAAGTTATAACCCCTCTATACACGGTACTTATCCAGCCCATAATTGAGTATAACCTCCCATTCAGCATGTACTATACTGAGCACCTGCAGCAATTGGAGAGACCTCAGACGTTTCTAACAAAGAAGACCAAGAGGCTCCAGCATGTGCGTTACACAGACCGACTAAAGTCCCTGTCACTGTACTCTGTATCGTACAGGCAGAGACTTATGCCTGGCCTATTGAGCAATCCAAGACCCAAACCTATTGAACTTACTGCATAGCCATAAATCAAATGGAACTAGGGCTACCCATTCCAGAGATATTAATATGGCCTGTAACTTAATTGGGACATGCTGGAAGGACAAATTTATCTCCCAGTGGCTGCCACATCTTTGGAACAGTCTACTAATTCATATGAAACAGAGAACCTGTATGAGACTGTTCAAGAGGAGCTTGGACAAGTGGATGGGGCACCATAAATACTTACCGGGGATAGCACCCACAACCCAACTGGACATGGGCAGTCATTATTAAATGCAATTTTGGGTACTGACTAGCATTTCTATGGTATTCATTGGGATGAAATGGCTAGGCTTAAAATGACCTCTGGGTAGATAGCCTAGTAATCTCCTGTGATCCTATGATCCAGTTAAGAAAATAAATGCAAGAAAACCAGATAAAGAAGCCCATGAAAAAAAGGCAAAAATGTTGTTAATCACGGAAATTGCTATTTCACATGTGTATTGAGAGAAGCAAAGTCATAAAATACCAAGATTTGCAAGTAGAAATGAGAAAAAGAAGAACAATACCTAGAGGCAGTTCCAATAATAGCAAGAGCAGCAGGATTAATGAACAAAGAATTCAGCATCATACTAGTATATGCAGCAATAAATGTAAACTCATATGAACTGTAGAAGGAGACAGTTCTGGGTACATTGCAGATAGTGAGAAAGGAACACTTGGCTAACATCATTAAATTAATACTAATTTCATGAACTCTGATTGAACCCTGACTTAGAAATTGAGTTAATTCCAATCATGGTATTAGAATTCCTCCAAAAAAGAGATAAATACCCCAGAAAATGAAATCATCAAATTTGCTATGGATTATACATTTATATATTTCTGACAATTTCCCATGAACTTGGATATTTACCTTGCTATGTACACATCATATACGTATTTTAACAGTTTCGGAGTGTGTTTTTCTATTCTTGCTATAGGTTTTCTGCAGCAATCCATTTTAACTATATAGCAATTAAATAATGAATACTAATAAAATTAGTATCAATGTCTTGATATTTAAAATGCAGGCATAGTATGAGGATCTTGAAAGAACACACATATTTATTTCTTTAAACCCTAAACACATAATATTAAACAGTCCTGATTGATCATAAAATGATTGTACACAAGTGATGTAAAAAATATATATTTATAGGTATTAAACAAAATACTCTCACTAGTAAATTCAGTATCTACTTTTTCTAAATGTTCTGTCTATATCTTATTAATTAGTGATTTATGTCTGTCTAAATCCTTAAACATGTTACTATTTATGTAAGCTATGGTATGTTTGGCTGAATATAAAAATAGCCCTCTCTTGCTGAGTACATAATCCTATGAATCAAACCAAACTGAATTTGCAAATTGCAGTTTTATGGAATCATAATTAACTCATTTGAAGGGTTTAAGGTATGAAGCCTCGGTAAGTCACCTGAGGGTATTAACTACCATGCTGACAAAGTCTTATGCAGATGTTTTTTTTTTTTTTTCTTTTATAAAGCAATGAAGTGGAAAGAGTTTGCTTAAAGGGATATTAATGTAGATTAAAATCTGCTAACATAGGGCAACCATTTTATTTATTTATTTATTTGCAGTTTGTTAACTGGGAAAGACCATTGGGCTAAAGTGAGCCCTTTTTTAATGGAGGCCCAGGGAGAAAATCTCCATGTGAATACAATAAACATACAGCCAAAATGCATTTACATACAGCAAAAATGTAAATATAAAAGTATGAGTTTAACAAACAATATAATGAGACATAGGATCAAAAATTGATAAAGGGTAAAAGAAATATGGAATCAGTAAAGCTGATAAGATTTTGTGTACAATTTTGTTTAATAATAGGTGTAAATGTGTAATAGTTTAAGCTTTATAGAGTAGAAGGTGGGAGGGAAGGAAAATAGATTATGAAGAGAAGGGGGAGGATAGGTAGGTTAGTGTTAGATAGGGTACAGATAGGTATGGATGATGGAATTAGAGCTGGAGGTGGTAGGTGGAGGTAGAGGTACAATGCAGAGTTTAGGAAGGGTGGGAGTAGGAGCATTTCCATTTGGAAGAGAGATAAGAATGAAGCAAGGTTTTGAAGATAGTGGGGTTCTGGGAGGTACAGATATGGGGAGGGAGTGAATTCCATTTCTGTGTGAGGGAGAACAACAGAAGGAGTTAGCCAGGAGTGCATAGGGGCTTGTACACTTTGAGTAGGTTTTGATTGTTAGACGTGAGTGAGCGGTCAGGGAGATGCATGGAGAAGGTAGAAGAGAGAAAAAACAGTCTGAGGGCTAAAAGATGAGTTTATGGGCAGTAAAAAGTTGGATACAAGATAGATAGTTAGGGACCTCAAGCCATTTTAAGGAGTGTAGAGAGTTGCAGTGATGAGAGGAAGATTTGGAGCCTGTAGCGAACTTCACAATTTTATTATAGCAGGATGCTAGTTTAGATTAGAGGGTGGCTTGGAGACTGGTAAGGATGGGAGCACCATACATAAGGGAGGGGAGAAGATAAGTAGTGGAGAGATGAGTTTAGTAAAAGGGGTAAGAAAGCGACTGTGGCAGTAAAGCATACCAAGTTTTTGGTGGGTTTTCTTTATAGCAGTTTGAAGATGAATATCGAAGTTGAGTTGTTCGTCAATAATGATACCTAGGTGCTTGGTATGTGATACTACTTCAATAAGTGTCCTATTTTGGCTTGTAATTAAGAAGGTGTTATTGCCTATTTTGGAGTTTTTGATGGGGGTGAAAATCATATGTTTGGATTAAGAGGCATTAAGGGCAAGATGGTTGTTGAACATCCAGGCCTCAGTGCTGGTGAAGGCTGGCTGAGTTGCTTGCAGGAGTGTAGGGAGAGATTTAGCTGAACAGATAATTGTGGCGTCATCAGCATATTGGATGAATTTATTATTATGGATGCAAAGATGGAAGTCATTTATGAAGATGTTGAAGAGTAAGGGGCCCAGTATTGAGCCTTGTGGGACACCTGTGAGAGTGTCTAGGAAAGAGGAGGTACATTCATTCCATTTGACGGCCTGTTGTCTGTTTGAGAGATAACTGTTAAACCAGTTTATGGTTGCCCAACAGAGACTGAGGTTTGAGAGTTTAGAAAGTAGTAAGCTATGGGAAATAGTATCAAAAGCCTTGGATAAGTCTAGGAACAGGGAGGATACAGTGCAACCAGAGTCACATTCGTGGCTAATAATGTCAAGGAAAGATAGGAGAGCAGTGGTGACCAGGTCAGAAACCATGCTGTGTTGGGGTGAGGAAGTGATTGTCAAGAAGATAAGGTAAGAGTTGGAGGTGGATACATTTTTCAAGAATTTTTGAGATAGGGAAGAGGATGGCTATGGAGTGGAAGTAAGACATACCAGTATTATTGTTGGCTTTATGTAGGGGAATGATTAAGGCTTTTTTCCAGAGAAGAGGCACATATGATTCTTGGATGGAGTGGTTTATTAAGATGCAGATGGGGAGAGCAATACCATCAGCAGCTAATTTTAGAAAGTCTGAAGGTAAGTCATCTGGGGCGTTGGAACAAGGTTTTAGTTTATTGACAAGTTTTTTTATGGTATTGACAGGGATAGGTTTAAGGGAAAAGGGAGGGAGGATTGTGGTATTGGTGGTGAAAGACAGGGAGTGTGGGGGGTGGTAGGAGAGGGTGGAGAGTTTTAGAGGAATGAAGTGGTTAGTTTGGCTATTGAGTCTATGAAAAAGGAGGTAAATTTGGATGCTATGATATGGTCTGGGGCACTGGGGTCACGGCAAAGGTTATCTTTCATTCCAGGATTAAGGAGGGTGGAGACACTGCTCCATAATTGTTTGGAGTTGGTTTTGTGGTTATTTTATAGTTTAGAGTAGTAAGTTTTATGGTCGGAGGATATTTGTTTTTTAATTAAGTTGCAAAGCCATTTATATTCGTTAAAGGAGTCTATTGTTTTGAGTTTATGGTGGAGTTTCCATGATTTGTCCGAGGAGTCCATGAATTTTATGGCATCATTAGAGAGCCATGGGGCTATTTTAGATATGACTCTTTTAGTCGTGGGAGGGACACAGCTGTTGAGTAAGTTAATAAAGGAGGAGTTCAAGTAAGAGACGGCGTCATCAAGAGGAAGAGTTTTCAGAGGGTTTCAGTTCATTTGTTTTAAATAGAGAAGGATTTGGAGTTGAAATTTGTGAGCATACAGGTTGAGATGTTGTTATGCTGTAGGTGAATGGGAGAAGGACAGCGAAGTGCAAATGCAGGTAAGTGATCACTAAGAGAGTCAGGAAGGGTGACAGTGTCAGAGATATTGTTGGAATGGGAAACTAGTATCCAGTCATGTATAGATCCAGTACTGTTATTTTTAGTGGGTCTGGTGGCTGAGGTGATTAGTTGAGAGAAACCGTAAATGTTAATTTTGTGGGAGTTAGAGGTAGAGTGGAGGGAGGAGCAGTTGATATTAGTGTCTCCAAGGATAATTGTTTCATTACTAACATTAGAAGAGAAGTAGGAAAGAATATTTTCAAGAATAGGGATATTGTTGTCTCTGGAATATATAGGGCAGCAATACATGTTTTTATGCTTATTAATTTTTAGGAGGGCTATTGTTAATTCACTTGTGGCAAACTAAGGTATGGGCTTGGTGTAGGGTGTAACAGTTTTGGAGGATGCAAAAAGTAGGGCTATTCCACCTCCTTTCTTGTGAGTTCTGTCATTTCTGATGATGTTTTAGGTGGGGTGGGTAATTTCAGAGTCATTGAGGTGCAGCTTAAACCAAGTTTCGGAGATGTTTAGGATGTCAGGGTGGTTATGGAGAAGCCAGGCATGGAAGTCTGGTAGTTTGTTACAGAGCCTTTGGGCATTAATGGTGGCAAAGAGAAGAGACATGTAGGGAGAGGACAGAAATAATGCAGGGTACATGTTTAGAGGGGCAGGAGGACCATGCTTGGGTTTAATATTGCCTGAGAGAAGAATGCAGATTAGTTCAATAAGAGAGGGTAGAATTTATTTTTGGACTTTAGAGTTGGGGGGGTAGGGAGAGGTAGAGTAATGAGAGGAAGTAATTTTAAAGGTAGAGAGAATCTTTCTGTTCAGGAGGAGAGAGTGGTTGGTTTGGTAGAAGTGGGGGAGATGCAGGCCGAATACTGGGACTCTTTTTGGGAAGGGTAGAGGTAGAACTTTTAAAATATTATGTTCAGGCATTACTTTTTTCCCAAGGGCCAGATTCATGAACACCTACACAAAGTGTACACCATTCTGAGTGAATAAACAACACAAGCATAACTCCCACCTTCTTCTTCTTAATTTTAGTTTTCCTACTGATTCTCTTGTAGCCTTAAATATCAAGAAGGATTCATAAAGGTTACCACAAAGTGTAGACTATGTTTACACTTAGTATAGTGTTTCTATGTGAATGGACAGCACACAACTTGTGGTAGGGATGTTCTTGAATATAAATCATGTACATTTAATGTGTACTTAGTGTAGGTATTCATGAATCCGGCCCCAAATATTTTGTGTAATGATTCTTTACAAGTATACGACTTAATGCAATTAGTGAGAAGTAATGCCATAGGATTCATTTTTATGATTTCACACAGGGTATGTGTGTATTAATTCATAAAGGATAGCAGTTACTAAGCTCAATTTAATCTGTTAGTATTTTAGCAAACCTGCTTCATACCCCCCCAATCAAATCTCTTTTTAATATGTTAAGGTGTTTAAAGATACCACTCTGTGCTCTTTTGATTGTGTTGTTGTCGTCTAAGGAGAATATTTGCCAAAACTTACTCATTTTATAAACTGAAAGTCTGATGAGCATGTTAAATTGTATTTGACGTATCTACTTAAATATTACTTAACTAATTCAACTCTTTTAGAAAAAAACGTAAGAGATATACAGTTTATTATTGTAAGAGATTAATAATTTATTCACTAATGTACCACTGCTCCATAAGATTTTTTTATTTATTTTTTATATATTTATTTTATTTCATTTTATTTAGCTTAATTTAATTTCACTTTGTTAACTGGAAGGAGACTGGTTGACAGACCATTTTCAGCTGCAACCAGGGCCAACATGTCATATCTCAACAGTGAAACAGTTAGTTCAAAAGAAACAGTTGTGATAAGTAAATACTACATGAATGTAATAATATTGACCATAAACTAAAGCCACTAGTTTTTTCAACAGTCATACCTGTCTGTCACCGGTCTTCTCTCAAACAATCCAGCCATCTCTTTGCTGGGCACCCTCATTTCACCTTGCCTTCTACCTGTCTGTCCCAAATCATCTTCATCAGATTCTGCATTCCTGGACTTGTGTTTGAGCCATCAGAATCTGTTCTCTTTGATCTTTTCTGCACTTGGACTTAGTTGGGTTTCTGCTCTGAGGTCCTTATTTTTGCATCTCTCCCATGGTGTGCATCCTACCACCAGTCTTAGGCAGCTCATCTCCATCTCCTCTAGTTTTCCCAACTGCTCTGCCTTTACTGCCCAGGTTTCTGTACCGTACAGTAGTACTGATGACACCACTGTTTTGTAGACCTTACTGTTGAGCTTCTTTGGCATTCTTCTGTCATAGTCTACCCCTGACACTCTGTGCCAATTGACTGCAGCCCCTCTGATTCTAGATTTGAACTCCTCATTCAGACTTCCCTTCCCCTCAGTCACCCCTTGCAGATACTTGAAATTGTTATCCTATCCTGTTCTGCTATTTCCCTTCTATCTTAGTTTTCAGCTTCTTCTGAATTTGCCAACTTGCTGCTGTTACAGCTGTCTTTTCTGTACATGTTTTCATCCAGTGTGCCTTCAGTTTGCATTCCATTCTACTACTGATTTCTGAAGTTCCTGTTTAGAGTCTGCCAGCAATGCCACATTGTCTGGACACAGAAACTATATTGATCTGACCCTCCAACCTGTTTGGTAATGTAGTCCATCACCTGTATAAACAGCAGTGGACTCAAAGCTGAGCCCTGATGCACACCCACTACCATTGGGAACTACTCTGAATCCAAACACTGCTCTTACTTGATCTTTGGGTCTTTGTACATTGACTGCACTCATGGCCGGTCTTACACATAGGTCAACTAGGCTACTGCATAGGGAAACATTTTGTGAGGACATTCTTTCTGATTTATTTATTTTTTAGTGCAATGAAATGTGTAGTGCCCCAACAGGGAGACACTTCACTTGACCTGACCATTCAAGTCAATGAAACAACCTTACATAAGACTTACATTACAAGGTTTCCGTGACATCACATAATGTTCAAATGGTAGGCATGAATCCGCCCACATTGGATGGAGAGGACTAGCATCAATAGCATTTTTTAATTAAACTTCAAGACATCCTTGTTAAAAATACATAAAAATGCAGAATTTTATTACTTATTTATTTATTTTTGTGCTGTGTGTGATGCTGGCAGTGATCAAACAGTTATTTTATGTTAGCACTTATCTTTTTTTCTTTTTTTGTGGAACATCTTGGAATACTGTGATGTGTGGCAACTTGTCTGTACAGATTGGGATAAAGGAGAAAATTCAGACTTCATGGCTGTAACTCCTGGGTGGGGGTTGGGCATGCCTCTCAACTGATTTTGGCTCAACATTTTTATCTATCATTGTAAAACTTGCAGTTTTGGGAGAAAAGGTGGCAGATTACATTTAACAAGTAATGAAAATAATTACTTTCACATTTCTTTTGCTCAGAAAAAAATGCATATAATTTCACATCCTCTTATTTTGTCATCTCCACAGGTTAATAGTATTATTATTTCAAAAAAGTGTCCCTGATTATTTTTTGATTTGTTTCTGGTTCTAGAAGTAAGACATTGAGAGGTATGGTGTTGTGGTTGGCTGGATGAAAATAACTTGACATTCTTGTTGTGTGTTTGTTTTTAAGCAGTCGTTACAATGTGGCTTTGTAGGGCTTACTTGTATTTGTGTGAAAGAAGATGGACTACTTAACTTGACTCTTGATATGCACAGACAACGTCAATATAATTGCTGGGGCTGTCTGTGGAGGAAAATGATTAGTTGCTTGCTGTTTGCTTATTATTCAGGCTTTGCTGGACTAGTGTGATTAATGTGCAGCAGCTCAGAATATTTTAGTTTGTGGCAACTATTTGTCTGAAGAAAGGTGAAATGCATTTCAGTTGCAAAATGTTTATCCTCTTTTATCACAATCCGACATCTAAATTGTATGTAGACGTAGCTATAACTGCTTGTTGGGGGTTGTGTAGATGAAAATAGCTAGTCCTCTTATTACTTGCTCAGTTTTCTGTAATTTCTCAAAGGGATAAAATGTATCACGGAATACCCAGACCTTCAAAGTTTCCCTGGAGGCTGATGCTCCCACTCACCAAGGCTAAGTGGATTTTTACATGGGCTTAGTAGTAGCCTCTTTCCTGAATCCCACCTACTCAAAAATTAGCCCTGCTCAGAGACATACATAGAAGTTCATTATGTCTTGTGTGGAGAGATGGGGATGATGTCATTTGTTTAACTTTCCTCCCAAACCTCAAAAGTCCTTGTCTTATATCAGGTTAAGGACAGTGCAGTCATCATTTCTTTACATTTCTTCACAAACGTCAGAGGGGTCACAAAGCATGTGCAGGAGCAGTGTACTGTCTAAAAGTAAATTGGAAGCATTATTGTAATTATTTTGTTTTTATTTTCCTCACGATCAAGCACCAGATGCATATACAGGTGGCTATTTTTGGGGGGTGAATAAAGAAGTATTCTATTTATATATGTCTGACAGCAAATATGTTCTAATTATTTTTCAGTTTTGTCCAAGTGTGACATCAGAGGGGTACACATAAGGTCTCTGTCTTTTGTGGGTACGGGTGTGAAGGCATGCTGTATATACATATGACAGCAGTGACTTGAAATATGATTGTGTTAATTTGTTCCTTAGTTTTTTTCTCAGTTTAAGACCAGACATTGGCACACTGAAAGTGACTACTTTTTTAAGGTGGGGTAGGGAGCCAGATACTATTTCTAGATATATATATCATCATATACATTTGTCTTTTATGTTTATTTTGCATTGCTATGTGGTTATCATTTAGCATTAAGACTTGGATACAACTCATTTCTTCCTAGAAATAAAGTATGACTGAATTTCTTTCCTTTTTTATGATTTTTCTTCAGGCCACTATTGAATCAAATGGTTGGAAAAAAGCTCACAGCAGAATATCTGTAACACCATGACTTCTGGTACCTAGCAGCCCCTAGAACCCCAACTAAATTTTGTTATTACAGTGCAGTCCTGGTCAGTTAGAATGTGCTGAAAGGATTCTGGGAAAACCAAAGCTGAAGAGCAGGGCCGTAGAGGTGTACAGAAGATTGTTTTATATAAAGTTGAAGAACAGGAATGAGAATTTCTTTTCTTAATCATGATTTTTGTATAGGCCATCACTGAATGAATGATTGAATGAATGATTTATTTATTTATTTATTTTACATTTGTTGACCGGGATAGTCCAACTGCATACATGTCCATTTTCAGAGGAAGCCCGGAGAGAAAAGCTCCAGACAAACAGACACGAGTTATATACTCGAATAATGTTACATACAGTTACAGTCACTTTACAAACAAGCAAGATATACAATCTCTCATAATTATGCAAGTATATAGATTAACAATTATGACCCAGGCTGAGTATTACACTCAGTAAGAGGTAAGGAGCTAGTCAGGATTGAAACAAGGACAAAGCCAGTGTGTCTAAAAATATAGTTTGAGACGTTTTTTGAATTGAGTTAGGGAGGGTTCTAGAGTAAGATCTGCAGGAAGGGAGTTCCAGGTTTTGACAACAGAGTTGGAAAACAGAGATTCGCCAGGTGAGTTGAGGGTATTAACTGTTTGAACCAGTAGTCTATTGGATGAACAAAGTGGCCTAAGGTTATAATAGGGGCTGATAATATTTTTAAGTGCAGGTATATTTTCAGGTTGATTGAGTACTTTATAAGCTACTATGAGTTGATTATACTGTAGCAGAATAGGCAATTCTAGCCAGCTTAGAAGATTTAGGTTATGGCAGTGGTGTGTCCTATATGCTGTGCCAGTGGCAAATCTAGCAATATGGTTATAGCAGCTAGAGAGGTTGCTAAGATCAGATTTGTTCAAGTTGGTGTATAAAGGGGAGGCATAGAAAAGGGTAGAGAGTAGATGGGAATGGGCAATAGCAGTTCTGGCAAGTGGAGTAAGGAACGATTTAATCCTATATAGTGAGCAAAGTTTTTTATCAATGGTTTTAATAGTGTGATTAATATGCATATCAAATTTAAGGTTATTGTCTACTATTACACCTAAAAGTTAAGTATGGGCATCTGGGGAAATAATTGTGCCATTGTTGGATTTTATGATGAAGAATAGTGAGGAGGACCTATGAGTGGGGGGAAAATAACAGTTTTGTTTTATTAGGGTTTAGGATCAGGCATTGATTGGAGAGCCAATTTTCTACTGTGTTGAAAGTGTCTTGGGTTAACATCATCAGATTAGTTGGTGATTAAGATGAACAAATCAAAGTGGAGTAATCCGCATATTGAATACAGGTTGCATTTGGGATGACAGTGTGGAGGTCATTAATAAAGACAGAGAAAAGAAGGGGTCCTAGTATAGGGACCTGGGGACACCTAGGGTGATGGGTAAAAGGGTTGAGAGTTTATCTTGCCAGAGGATGGCCTGTTGTCTACCACAGAGGTAGGATTGAAACCATTGGAGAGCATGGTTATCTAAGGAGATGGTCTTCACAGTATGGATGAGTAGTTGGTAGTTAACCATATTGAAGGCCTTAGACAGATCATGAAAGAGGGGTGAGGATAGTTTTGTTATTATTTCGGTTGTGGTTTATAACATTAGAGAAAGAGAGGAGTGCTGAATTGGTACTGTGGTATGGCCTAAAGCCATGCTGAGAGATAGCCAACAGATAGGGCAGGAGTTGTTTATGTATACACTTCTCCATAATTTTAGCTAGTGGTGACAGAATTGCTATGGGTCTAAAGTTTGACAGTTCAATACAGCTACCTCCTTTATGGAGTGGTATAACATGGGATACTTTACAGATGATGGGGATGGTAGCTTCAGATATGGATCTATTGATTAAGATGGAGATGGGGTATAATATGGCATATGTACAAATACTCGGCGGGGAGGTGATCAGCTGATAGGGTGGTTGGTTTTAGTTTCTTAATTAGGGCTCAGATAAGAGATGATGGTACTGGTGAAAGCTAAAGGAGAGTTGTGGGCTGGATATGGCAGCTGTAGAGTTAGAGCAACTGGGAGTTAGTTGGCTAGCTAAGGACTGAATAGTCTCTGTGAAGAAACATTTAAAGGTATTTGAAACATCCTCTGGGGATTTATGGTTAGTGGCTGAACCAAATCATGAGTTACCTGAGGATTGTACTTGCACTGTAAGTACTTAAAGAATCTAAAAAGTTTTATTTCTTTAGTGTTTACACTACTGGGTTAGAGTAGGAGTACAAGTTTGGGATCAGGAAAAACTTGTGTTTTGCCGCTACGTGTAGTTTTATCTAGTGACTGTAAGTTACCCAATTCTTTAGAAAAACGTACTGCCTTTTATGGGAACTCAAGGGGTTAGCTGAGAGTGCTGTGGACTCAGTTCAGCTAAATTACAGAGAGCACTTATATATTGGTTAAAGATAAGAACCTTAGCCTTCTTTATTATTTGTTTAAATGCTGTAAAATGCACCTCAGAGCATCTGGAAACCTCATGGCTTCTGGAGGCTTTGCTGCCCCAGACCCCAGCTAAATGTAGTTATTTTCACTCCAGTTATTACAGTGTAGGCTGGTAAGACACGGTAAGTTACATGGATTTAGACACAGTACGTTACGTGGATTTAAAAAAAAAACAAAGCTGAAAAGCAAGACTGGATGTCTTCCCTTAACCATGGATTCTGCTCAGGCCATTACTAGATTCAAAGCTTTTTAACAAAAACAAAAAAACAAAAAAAAATCATAGAATTCACCTCAGAAAAAAAAAGGCAACTAGAAAAGCCCATAGCATTTTGCAGCCTTTAAACTCCATTTTCATGAAGTTGTTTCCTACACAATTATGAGATGATAGCAATCTTGCTACTTGAAATGCGTTGAATAAATAAATACAAGAAAAAATGCAGATTAAGGTAAATTGTGAGAAAAAAAGAAAAAGGTAATCTGGATTGTGTAGGTACTATGTGTGTGTGTGTGTGTGTGGGGGGGCTGAGGCATGAAGGCCTTTCACCTTGCAAGCCACTTGACCTACAGCTGGCCCTGCCTCCACTAATTGTACCAAAGATTCTGGTACATTGAGCCATCAAAGGACTGTCCAAATCAGTTTTCTTGAGATCTTGCTATATGCTTTCTCCAAGTCTATGAATGCCCAGTTGGACTCTTTGCTTTTCTCTAGCTTCCTCTCAACAAACTGTCTCACTGCAAACACTGAGTCAGTTGTGGTGCTTCCTGATCTGAATTCCACACTGTTAATCTCCCATCTTACTTTCTACTAACCTGTGTATTCATTTATCAAGCACCCTCTCCAAAACCTTTATGCAGTGTGATAAGAGATTGACACCTCTACACCATCCAGAGTTGTGAATGTCCCATTTGTTCTTGTACACTAGCACTAGTATGTTTACTCTTTAGTCATCTGGGATACGCCTTTCTCTCCACATTGCTATGAGTGCCCTCAGGAGCTATTCCTCCCCTACCTTACCCAGTTTCTTGATCATATCTGATTTGACCTCATCTAAGCCTGCTGCTTTCCCTGAATTCATTTTCCTTAATGTTATTCTTACTTCTCCTATGATGGGCTTCTCCCCTTCTCTCACCATAGGCTGTGTCAAGGACATTACATCTTCTGTGGGGTTTTCTTCATTCAGAAGCTGGTGGAAATACTCCTTCAGTCTGCCTTTGATATCCTGTGGGCTAGTGATCAGGTTGTTGCTGCCATCCCTTATGAAGGGTATCTAATAACTATCTTCTTTATCTTTCTGTCTTTGTCTTGCAAAGAGTTTCTTTGTGCCATCTGCTGAGTCACTTTCCAGAATCTGGTGGAGTGTCTCTGATGCCTTGTCCTTTGCTATTGCAACTGATATCTTAGCTTTTTTGTTAACCAGCCAGTCGTCCTTCTTAGCCTGTCTGTCATTTCCATCTCCCACTTTTTCCTGCACTCCGTTTTTCTTGGACCTTTGCATTTGACCACCAGCTACCCTTGGTCACCTTATTTTCATACCTTGCCTGACCACATATATTTTCTATAGTCCTCACACATGATGTTTTGAGGTGCTGCCATTGGTTTTCAACTCCACCTACTTTCTCTTCTTCCTGAAGTGCTAGAGCCCTGAATACTTCCTTGATCTCATGTGCATTCTCTGCAGTGAGTTTTCACATATTCAGCATAGTCTATGTTGACCTTAGAACATTCTCTGACCACTGCTTGCTGACTGGCAACTAGTGATTTATGCTGTAGGTCGACTGTTGGACTGGCAATGACCTTCAAATCAATGATTCTATCCAAATGCCTTTTCCTTATTTGGAGGAAGTCTACCCTAGTTGCATCTTGGCTACTCTTGTATGAGCTCTTGTTACTGTCTCTCTTGCTGAACCATGTGTCGGCCCCCATCAAGCCATTTGCCAGACAGAAGCCTAGGATGGCCTCTACTTCCTTATTCTTGTTGCCTAACCCATGTAGTCTCAGGCAGTCCACATATGCTTTTCTGTGTGTCTGTCCCGATATTTATTTATTTATTTATTTATTTATTTAAATTTGTTGACCGGGAGTGTCCGACTGGACGTGGGTCCATTTTCAGCGGAGGCCCGGGGAGAAAAGCTCCACAGTAAAATAAACAGACAGTAGTTACATTGGATTACATAGCGATTAACAATTTAACATAGAAATTACTTACAACATATTTACAGATGAAGAACATAGTACATCAGTAGACAACTAGAATCTTTATCTGTGAAGTACATAACAGGCATTAACAAATGTAACAATGAGAAGTTCCTGCTGTATAATAAGTACTAGGCTTATGATCATCTGAGCTTGCTATCATCAAGGTAGTTAGTGGAGGTGAAAAAAAGGTAGTAGTTGGATGGGGTGGATGATATTAGAGTGGGAGTTGCAAGGGCATAGCCAGCATGTTTTTAGGTGCGCTTTTAATAAAGTTTTGAAGTTGGTGCATGATGGTACGGAGGTAATTGTGGGTGGGAGTAAGTTCCATAATTTGGCTATACAGTTCCCCCATTATCAACACCAACTCATGCTGGCTTGCTTTATCTAGTAAATCCTGCAAATGTTGCCTGAATGCACTATTTTCCTCACTATCATAACAATACTGTGGGGCTCAGCCTGAGATTATGAATACTGTCCTATCCTTACACTGGAGTCTTATTGTCACGAGTCTGCCACTAAGATTGATGACATCACTCACTGCGTTCTGAAGCCTGTACCTCAGTACAGTTCCTACACTATTTCTAGACTGCCCCCCCCCCCCAAAATATCACAGACTCTGGATCCCAAGTCAAGTTGCTTTGCTCACTGTCCTTCCATCTTGTCTACTGGAAACAAACAATGTTCAGCCTCTTCCTCCTTACCATCATGTCACCCACTGCAACCTGTCAGTGAACCTGTACTGTTCATGTTTGGCAACTTGATTGGTTTTACATCCAGCTTTCGGTCAACAGAGCATCCCAGGTAACCCAAGCTGGGTAGCTGGACATCGGCCAGCAAGTAGCTTAATGACTCATGTTTGGTGGGCTTTATGGCAGGACATACTGGCCAATAGGGGCACATAGCTTTTCCCCCCATTAGTACAGGTCCCTACTGTAGGTCATAGTCAACCTGGTCTTCAACCCTCTTATAACTAAAAAATGCCCTTGCCCATTTTCGACAACATTAATCAATGTGATACATTCACATAGAGTGAATGTTTACAACATCAAGTGGCTGGCCTTAAGATGGAATATAAGTCTGTCTTTTCATCAGCTTTCATCCACACTCTTTTTTCCTTTCAACTCATTTTTCTCTTGTAATTGTAACCTGTTTGTCCTGTAGTGTTTTGTTCTCAGTACATCCTCTGTGTTTTACAGAACTTTATATTCACAAAGCACACCTCACTGTGATGATGTATCCTGGAACAATGTATGCATTTCATGACCTTTGTCAGTGTGTTACTACATGCACGTGGTACACTGGTCAATATTTGAGTACTTGAAATTAGGGTTGGTATTTTTAAAAATGTATAACCGGGAAAAACCAAAAGACACAACAACAACAACATTTTTAGAAATGTATAATCATCAGATATGAGCAAATGGTAATCCTGTGAATGATAGCTATAAAACTATACGGGAGCAGAAACATACCTCATGATGGAGACTATAATGGGTGATACAATGAAAAATTAGAACAACAGAGAAAGCAACAGAGACAGAAAAAGCAGAGTGCTGACATGTTGCTGCATTATCTCATTCCCAGAATCTGCCTTTTTCTGTGCATTTATTGCTAAGTAGACAGTAGATACCACTAAAAGAAGGGTAGCATTGGTTGGGATAAGCAAATTATACTAGAGTCTGTGATCTCTAGAAAGCAGCATTCTTACTGAGTGACACTGCAAATTCAGCACTACACAGAACACAAATAACAGAGACAAAGATACCCACATAGAACTCTGGCTATGAAATTACCACATTCATTACTGTTTCATTTTTTTATTTCTGAAGATAAAACAATTCATAAGGTGCAAATATGAGGCAGTCAGAATGATGTACTATAATGGGAAAAGGGCTCATTGACCAAAAATAAAAGAAATAACATTTGCTAACAAATCCTTTGTGAAACTCATATTGTATGACAGTGCTATTTTTTACAGTAGCTACCAGACAACTAACAAGCAAGGTGTTCTTTGAATATGATAGGGTCAACCCACTGGATGTATGACAGAGAAATATGGAGAATATACCGAATCCTTGATAATGGTATAAATGTTATCAAAATAACACAAATGTAGTATGCAATGGAGTATAGCTTAAATAGCAGTTTACTGTCAAGGAACATTTCTAAGAGATGAAAAAAATAGTTGTGATTCTGAAGAGATGTCATTTTATTTTGCTTCATAAGCAAAATGTGCCACTGATCATCTTAGAAATGGAGCTAAAAGGAATCTCTTAATAGAAGACCTAAACTACTCATAGGTTGCAAATATTGTAGCTAGGAAGTGTAAGGCATGGAAATGTAAATTAAAGGCAGAAAAAATCAAACAGAAAATCGTTCAGTAGCTACAGTTAAGATTTACTATAATAGATAATATGGGGCAGTTATAAGTTTGATGGAAATGCCATATTCTTATGCTTTTGTTGGATTTCAACAGAAAAAATAACCTAAAGTTTTAATGAAATGTCCACTGTGTTTGAAACTAAAAGGAGAAAAGCCTCCCTCCATGTGCACAGATTGAACAGCAGACTACCTCATCAAAAAAAAATAAAGAATGAAATTAGTTGTTCTGTATCATCACAGAACAGATAATAAAGCATTCAAAGAAAGACTGCAAATATATGCCCAGAAAACTGTTAATCATCTCATCATTTCTAAGTAAATGAAATAAGTGAACTATTAACTTAAGGAATATGGTACAGCTGAAAATTCATGCTCTTGTTCTGTTAACAACTGAAGCCTTTTGCCATTGTCAAGATGAGGCATATGCCAATAGCAAAATTAAGTTATCATCTCAAAGGATTTGATCAAAGAGTCTGTTTTCATTCGCAGTCCAGCCTTAATGGTCAAGAAAAATACAGCATTAAGATTCTAATAAGACAGGCTGAAAACTAATGTTTGTGAAAGGTTATCCTCTAATTACTTGCTGTCGTTAGTGAAAATGTAGTTTTTCTTTTCAACATTTCACTGTAAAGAAAGGGCAGCTCAATAACTGACCTTATTTTTCAGTGAATGCTGTAAAATGGGTGACAATACATAAAACACGATTCTATTCTATTCTATTCTTGTTACATTTAAAAGGAATTGCTTCTCCTAAATGAATCCATTTGAGTAGTGATACTTATTACATCCTTGGAAATGCACCGCACAGATTTCTAAAGCTGTCTTTTCCATATTAAAATTATACTTGCTGATCAAAAGCATACATTCACTAATGCCAATAATGATTAGAATATAATTTCAGTAAACTAGCAATATCTATTTTCTCTTCAAAATAGTATTCAGCAGATAGTGTGAATCACTCAACACTTGGCTTAAGTTTCTTTCTCACAATACTACAAAATAAATGAGGTCATTCTTACATCTGTTTTTACAATGATTTCTAGGCTCTCATGAATCGATGAACAACACAGAACAGGATGAATAACAAAAACATCTTTCTTAAAATATGAGCTGTGCCATATGTGGTTAATTTAAATCAACATTCTTTTTTCTGTCATTGAGATTTAAAAATTAAGAATCAGATAGCCACAGTCAAAAAATATACGGCACCTTACCTTTATTTAAATATGTACTGCCAGCAAAATAATAACGTTAGGAAAATGAAGCGCCTTGTCTGTTGTATATAGGTAGCCCTTGTCTGAAATCCAAAAGTAATCTTCAACAGTTAAGATGCTATGTTTGTAAAATTTGATAATTTAAATAGTTAAATGATTAAAAACTGTTTCTATGCTTCACATTTTACTAACAACACATTTTTCATTCTAGTAGAATTTTCTCCTTTACATACACATCAGTTTGTAGCAAGCTGCTAACCGATATCTGTGGTTAGCAGATCTACAGGTGGTTAACAGTTCTATAGGTAGTTAAAATTCTATGGGTAGGTAACAGTTCTTTGGGTAGTTAACAGTTTTGTAGGTAGCTAACAGCTCTATCTAACTCTCTTCCCTCCAGCTCTATTCTCTGATGCTAGTGCTATCAGTCTTGCTGATGTGAATTTCAATAATTAAATGTTTTATTGAATACTATTGAACAGAAAGGTGAGTTGACTGATACTTTTCAAATAACATTGCATATACAAAAGTATCTATTTTTAATTTCATCTACAAGTATTACAGCATGGCTAACATCTACCTCAGCTATCATCAGAATGAACAGTTGGGAATTCAGATTGGTATACATTCTATACAGCACGTCAAGTGTGCAGAATAAGCCCCCCCCCCAATCTCACACTGAAATTTGAATCTAAGTGTAATGCTCATATACCACTAATATGTTTGCATCAGTTGGGATTTTGTTAGCTACTTGGAGAGCCACTAATTCTCATTGGAGCATTTAAATGATTTAGCTAAATGTGGTGCTTTGTTTGCTTCATGTAGAACTAGGAGTGCATCTGTATTATTCTGCTGATAGTGTATGTCTTTCAACAGGTACAGAGATCAACAGTGATGTCATAACAGCATGTGCATGATGCTGCTCTGGTGGCGTAAAAGGATGCAGCCCTAACTACGGCCCAAACAACCTGGATGGATTGGCAGGGAGGGATGGGCATTATTATCTCTGGGAGAGAAGGTGTTTCTGTGGGCAGTTCCCGTGGTGATCCCTAGTGGAGGGTGGGGACAGTTGAATTGGAGGCATAGTCCAAAAGGGAGGAAAGATGGAGACGTGATTAAGGTACAGCAGAGGTGGGCTGATACTTCACATGTCTCAAATGAAAGCCTACCCCTTCGATGTACCACTAGTCTTGCACAAGGGAGAGGGAGAGACAAATAGGGTAGGTCAAAATAAGAACCCCAGTAAGCTGATGTTGAACACCACTAACCCCCCCCCCCCAGGACAACTTTTAGATCCTCATTGGCCCTGGCTTTAATTAAGGCATTGGACCAGGGATAGATTGGAATAGATTGGTGGGCCAGCAGACCCAGCAGAGGATGTGAGGTATTGGGATGGCTGTCAGAATGAGGGAAGGGAAGAAGAAAGAGTGCAAAAAATAAAATAAAATAAATAAATAAATAACATGCCTGCACATTCATAACTATTACTTGGAAACTCATAAATGTTGCCCATGTTTGTTTGTCAGTATTGTTGCATGGGTTCCAATCATGTAGTCAAACTTTTACAAGTTTGAACCACATATGGTTGAGGCCATATGTTTGAATTTATAAAAGTTCAAGCATGTGAATGGAAATCTCCATAAGTGAGGTTTCCATTCACTTTAATGTGATGTGATCCCGGAGTTGGTATATTTAAGTAGCATGGGGTGTGGGGGTGCAGGGGGGAATACAACAATTTTTTTTTTGGTCCATTGTATTTTTATTTTTTTATTTGTAGTCAAAGTTCTGTAACTTCAAACTCAATGGTTTGACCATTCGGTGTTCGGAGTAACAGAACTTCGACTATCTGATACAGACCATTGTTGCATACCTTGCCTGTACTGGGGGTTGATAGGGAGAAAAATGATATTATATTAATCATCATATTCAACTACTCAAAACACATGAATCTTTTTCACCATAACTGTCATCAATCGACCAATTTTCTTCTCAAACCCTGCGTACTGTGATGATGCATGATGAAATATAGGCTTCATGCCTCAGAACCAAGAGCCAGCTTTATGCAGCCATTGTCTGTATTTAATCATTTGTCAAAACTGACACTTTGTGACCTAAGGCACTTTATTGCACTAAGCTTATCTGTCAACAGATGCTTCTTTAAGTTCTTCCAACGTCATGGTGAGTACTTCATTAATGCTATCTATCCAAATTAGACTATGCTAACCTTTGTTCTTCTTTTGTTTTTGTTCTTTCACAGCATCAGCGTCTTCTCAAGTGAATCCTGTTTTTGCATTGTGGCCAAATATCTGGCTTTTAGTTTTACTATTAGACCTTCGTGTGAGCAGCTTATTTCTATTTCTTACTATTGACTGATTTGCTTTTCATGCAAGCCACAGAATTATGAAAAGTCTTCACCAACACCACAGTTCAAAAGCATTGATTTTCTGTTGTGTGGCCTGACTTATAGCCTGTCGCTCACATCTATTTGTTTTTACTGAGAAAACTATAGTTTTAGATATATGGACCTTGGCTGGCAATGTGAATATTTTTTTACAAACCAATGTTTAAGATGATGACTGTATTAAAAGGAAATCATTTCTGGGGAGGACAGCTTTAGCAAATCTGGAAAAAAAATGTATAGAGCAAAAACATCACATTGTCAACAAACGTCTACATCACCAACAACAATATATGGCTGTGACAGCTGGACTGCAATTATGGCTATGTCTTAGAAAATTGATGTTTTTGAACTGTAGTGTTGGAGAAAACTTTTGAGAATTCCATGGACTGCAAGAAGAATGACTCCGCTAATACTTAAGGAAATAAATCCAGGCTGTGCACTGGAAGGCCTAATAGCAAAACTAAAACTCACTACAGAAGAGACTGATACTAGAAAAGATTGAAAGCCAAAGAAGAAGAGGGAAGCATAGTCTAAAAGAGATGTGAGCATTACTGATGTATTAAAGAACTTAAAAAAATCTCTTCTTGACAGACAGACTTGGAATGCTAAAGACCTTATGGTCAATAAGGTATGGATATGACAACAACTAAACAATAATAACAGACCTTTAAAAAAACTGTTTTGGTCTGACAGTAAAAAAAAAATTCCCAGGCACTTTCTAAATAACTTTGTTGTTTTGAGACCCTGGGAGTGGTTTGTGCAAAATTAAGTATTTGAGCTACATAAAATCTTTCTAAATTAACATCACACTCTAAACTGTACCTTTTGCTCTCTAAAAAAATAGTTTTAAGGCATGGTATTATATTTTAAAGTTGCAACCTTTCTATCATAATCTAGCAAAGACCTCTTTTGTCAGTTGCATGCATGCACCTATTATTCAGGGGTCTAGATTAGATGAATGAAAGTTCATCTTAGCGAACATTCGCATGAACAAAAATCCAGGAATTCAAAACTGCAATTATGGGGGGCTGTGCCCCCCACCCCAAATGTATATTCCAACTCTGAGATCGCACTACAGTGAGGAAAGGGCAAATATTC
Source organism: Protopterus annectens (assembly GCF_019279795.1). Classification (NCBI taxonomy): domain Eukaryota; kingdom Metazoa; phylum Chordata; order Ceratodontiformes; family Protopteridae; genus Protopterus; species Protopterus annectens. Next base: position 863,808,965 of record NC_056729.1, read on the forward strand.
CCATCTTCACTGTACCGCAATCTCACAATTGCGGTTTCGAGTTCCACAATTTTCTCTCATGTGAGCGTTCACTAAGATGAATTTTTGTTCATCTAATATAGACCCTCATTCAGTATAGAGAGGCTATAATCCTCAGAAAATTCTGAATATGGTAAGGATTGCTCCAAATTAATAGGTGAGCAAGCAAGCAAGCAGGTATTGCTGGTAGCAATCTTCCATATAAATATATATGTAATTACTTACAGATCTAAGTGGAAGTGACATACCTCTTATTTCATTCACTTCTAAAGTGAAAGGTAAGCCACATACTTTTAGGCTTTAAAAGAAATCTTCAAATCTGTAAATGGTATATTTAAAAATAAAACAAAAACAACATACGTTTTTATTTAATTATTTAGTTATATAATGAATATGTCATCAATATATCTTAGCTAAAACAGGACACTTAAAAAAAGCATGTGGATACATAAAATATTGTTCCATAAAACCCATTGTGAGGTTAGTATATATGGGCAAACAATGTCCCCAAGGTTCCTCCATTCACCTACTGAAGAAATTGCTTGAAACCACCACGATATAGTCCAGATAACATTTAATAGAAAAATAAAACAGGAACAAGCGCTTTCACGCAATAAAATTGCGCTTCATCAGGTTACATTCTCGCAGAAACTTCCATTGCCTTTTATAGGAATGCATTAACACAATTATCCAATTAGTCAAAAGGTTCAATCAATACATTCAAAAATCATTATCATTAAAATGCATAATAATAATACATTCATCAACCTAATACACCATTTAAAATAAACATCCCAGTGAAATTGTTTGTTATTTCAACAATAGCCATCATCTGAACTTTTTTATTCAATGGATTTAGTACAGAACGTCAAAATTCATGGAGTTCCCTGATTATTAGCAATTCGCCTCATTAGTGTTATTCAGGAAGTAATGCCCATATTTGAAAAAGGAATGGTTTAGAATGCAGCTTTGCTTAACAATCTTGTTGTCTAATCAGAACACCTACTTCATAGTGTTCCATTTTATTCAATATTAAATATTGTATTCAGTATTATCAAAGGCATAAAGTTACAAGGCTTTTCCAACACAAGTACAATAAAACAACCCATATCAGCTAAGGCATAGTAACGCCAGCCATTGCTGATGATATTATCAAAAATTAAAAATTAAAAATACACAAATGGATATCCTTTGTAGATACCCATTGTCAAAGACAACTTTATCCATTAGCATTTGTATAAACCATCAATTGATGCATGAGGAACAACTAGTTCATCTCAGTTTGTTATTAAAAAAACCCTTTTCCTCCATTCACCTGTAAGTAAACAATTGAATCAAACTCAAATAAATGACTCTTGTAGTTCTTTACTTCAGCTAATTAGCAGCAAACCTAAGAGGGTACATTTTTTAATGTATAATGTATAGGCATCCTAATCAAATGCTATCCTTAAATTGATAAAGGGAAATTTTGCCCATAAACGACAAAGACAAAGTCAGAGGATGAGAAGACTAATATTTTGTGCTATAGGCTTTTTACAGATCTCAAATGAAGATGAGAGAAGACCAGTGTAATTAATTTGTGATATTGTTGGCAAACTTTTTTAAGACCGCTGGAAAAGTGTGAAGCAAAGTGGTAGGTCAAACTATAAAGAACTTCATGGAAAGGATTGAGGTTGTTTTTTACAAGTTGAAAAGAAATGTTACTGGTTTAGAAGTAAGAGGAGTGGCCAGCTTTAGACAAGTGTGGTACAAATCAATTATTATTATTACTGCTACTACTACTACTACTATTTGAGGATATTGAACAGAAGTAAAATTTAGATATTAATCTACATAAGAGAAGAATATGAATTCAAGAGCAGCTATTATGTCAGGGATTAAGTGCTTCTGAGGTAACCCAACAGAACTCAGCAAGAATATTGCAGCATGTTGGCTTCTGTGCATCAATATTAAGAAATAAGAAACTAAAATCGGAAGTTGAAAAGGATTCTTGCTGATCTAAAATTAAGCCAAATTGTAGCTTGCTAAGTAGGGTAGATTAATTTGGTCAGCAATACATAATTTTATCAAGTTTAAATGGCGTTAAGGTTTCCCTTGAGAGACATACAAAAATATTGTAGTACACAAGTAATGTGTTTTTGTTTCATTAAGCCCAAGTGGAAGCTTGGTCTTTTATATAAGATGTTAGTACTTTTTTTTAAGCTGAGATATTTGCTACCATATACATGTCATTTTAAAATTGAGTAGAAGCTGGTATGGATGAGAAGAAATGCATATATAATCATGAGCAATACATTTTTTTATTGTGGCTAGATGTTAATACTATTACAATTATCGGTTATGTCTGTCATGATTATGTCAACTAACAAATTGGTTTCCAATGATTTGTCTGATTTTGCTGCATGTTTTTGTAAGTTGCTCATGGATCTAAAGTACGATGCAAAACATTAAGCTTATTTCTGAGTGAGATTATCCACTTTCAGTAGTATTTAGCAAAAAACAAGAGCTGAAATATTTTGGCTTCCCAATTGGCTATATAGATAATTCATGTCTGAAAAAAGGGATGACCTTAGGCCAATTGGACTTATTTGGCCCAAAGGAACTTTCTCCTTCATGGTGCCCTGCACTAGGCTATGACAGGGTCATTATGCTTTACCTGGTGCAGACATTTGCCTTAGAGACAGTACAGCAAAGTGCAAGGCAATTTCCTACAAGTTGTCTTTCTCCCACAGTAGTAACAAGTCTTGTTAGTGGAGCACAGAGCATTTTCTGTTATGCAGTGCACTAATGGCTAGTCTAGTATAACTATAGCTTTATGTTTGCTGGATGGTTCACAGTGTTAGCTGCTCCAAACCCCATAGTAGCCAGTCACTATCTCTGAGCACTCAACAGGATTTTCAATCCAAGACTCACAGCTTTAACCATCTCATTTTCTGTACCTTCCAGTTATTGTCTTTGAAGATAAAACCAGGATTAATTTGAAAACTGAAAACAGGTACTGTGTTTTCTTTTGCTTCTCTTGCTGGCATTGAGTTTGTCTTTTGCTGCTAAAGGATACAATTATGAGAAATAACTGGGGGAATAGTCAGTCTCAGGAGTATGAAGTCAAACATTAGTAACATTAAAAATAATAACAGATACCATGATGTGAGATAACTTCTAATCACCAAGATGTGTGACAGAATGCCAGCAATTCAATAGCATGGACAGAAATGCTTGCTGTAGTCATGGAGCAGCAAAATGATCTCAGAGAAGTGAAACATTGTGTGTGTGTGTGTGTGTGTGTGTGTGTGTGTGTGTGTGTGTGCGTGCGTGCGTGCGTGTGTGTGTGTGTGTGTGTGTGTGTGTGTGTGTGTGTGTGAAATGGCTTGACTCTTTAATGTAAGGTAGGGATACCACAGTTTCAGAGTCATATACAAATTAGGACACCAAGCAGAAATTTAAAGATAGAAAAGAGTTGGAATGGACTGGGGAGGGTTTTTGGGTGGAAGTGTATTATTGCATTCTGGAGTGTTGCATGTCCTCCCTACATCCATATGGATTTTCTTAGGGCATTCTGATGTTTTCATGCCTGACAGATAATGATGTTTTGTGACTACTCTAAATTATCCCTGCATGTAGTCCTTACTCTTGTAACCTGGGATATGCCTAGAAAAGATATACATATATTAGGCCACCTCCCTACGTAAAACTTACCCAAATGTTTGTGGTGTCAGTGGTTCAACAGGAAGTGCCCTTTCCAAAGATCCGAAGACCGTGGGTCCTATTCTCATCCCAGGTGAATGGACTGAACTGAAATCTGCAATGCACCATATGGACAGTGCTGCACTATTGAGTATGTTGGCGATTGGATGACAAATTAAACCAAGGTTTCTTATGCCTGATTTGGTGGTAGTTCTGGTATTGTAAAAGAGTCTACAACATTTATCAAAAAGAGTAGGGAAAGTTCCCTGTAGCCCTGCCCAAATTTACCCTAGATGGTATAAATACTACCTCGATTCTCCCCAGAAAAGAAGCTATTAGGCTAGTAACACTAACCCAGATAATGAAGGATAAATAAACAAATAAATATAAGTAAAATTTCAGAACTAGTTATATGTGGGGTGATGTGTGAGCAGTTATTTCAATGGAAAGGCCTGAAATATTTACTTTTATTATTGTTGAGTATACTGAAAAAGCTCAACAGTTTTATGTGGTTTTGTGGAAACACATTGACTGTAACATGGTATGAAAATTAACTGGTAAGAAACTCTAATAACTCTAACCATACAGAGCAAGTACATGCGATGATTGCAAACCCATAGTGAAAGAAGAGGATGGCACAAGATGAGAATGTATGATGGTGGTTAGAAATTATTCATGCCCCCCATCTTCCCACAGCCATTAAATGCAGCCCCGCTGACTTATTTCTCCAGTATTTCCTGGCATCTAAGGACATTGGGAATGGGAAATGAGAGCTGGGACTGTGATGAATCAAACAAATTTATTAGGTTTCATGTTTCAAAATAAGCCTGCATCGTGGTAGCATGGTATGCTTGCTATTGTCTGCAGCACCTCCAGAAGTCATTGGAGTGTGTAGACTATATAACTTATAAAGATTTTGTTATTAGTTATTTAATTAATTAATTCAATTTTTTTATTTAAATTGTAGTAACCATGGCAAAACACTGATCCACCTAGACCATTTCTAGCCTCAGCACATCAGAAATACAACCAAAGAAACAATAAACTCTAATCAATATCACTGCAACAGTGGTAATGTAAGAGTAAGCATGTAGAGAGGCATCAGTCAGGATAAGATGTAGCATAAATGAACAAAATCATACACAAACATGATACAAGAATTCAGTCAGCAAAATAAGTAAGAAAAGTACCTTTACAGTGCCATGCCTTCATACAGTATAACATTTTGATGCAAATAATAATAATATCCAAATTTTTTACAGTATGCATAACTGTTTCACATAAGATGTGAAAGAAAGTGAGGCATAAGTCAAATGAGGGGAAGGTGGAAGACAAAAAAGAGAATGAACAGAATTCTTGAGGGAAAAGGAGGAAGTCTGCAACTATATCCTAGAAAACTTCAGTGAAAACTGCAAGAAAAACATGTGCAAGCTACAGTTTTCAATGTGTGATACCTTACACCTACTGTAATGGAGGCCCATGTGATATATGTAAATGACCCCTTTAGGACATCAATTTTTTACCTGCATGGCTTCTGAAGACCCATCATTTTTTTTACTTTTTAAGTGTTTAAGGATAAATTCAGGCCAATAAAGCCAACCCCCCTTGCTGTGGGCATGCACATTTTAGAGTATCCATGTGATCTTCTTACAGTGAATGTTTTTTTTTTTTTCTGTATGATGTTTCTATTAATGTTCAGGTGATCCATGCAGTACTACAGAAGTTTTCCTCATCTATAGCCTTGGTAACTGTCTCAAAGAAGTCCACCAGGTTTAGGAGGCATGATCTGCCCTTAACAAAGCCAAACTGGGTAGGGTCCAGTGTTTGGAGGTTCCCAATGTCTGTTAATGAGTTCCATGATGATGTGCTCCATAGCCTTGCAGACTAAGCTAGTCAGGCTTATAGGGCGATAGTTCCCGGGGTCTGTTGTGGCTACACCTTTGTGGAGTGGAATAACCGTTGCTGTGCACCACTCTGTGGATATGTAGCCTGTGGAGAGGCTGTGTTTGAACAGTGTGTTTAGGTGAGGGGTTAGTTCATCTTTGAGCTCGTGTAGGACGCAGCCTTGGACACCATTCAGTCCCATTGATGCTTTGGAGAGGGCTGTTTTAACCTGAGTGTCTGTGATTTCAGGGACTCTACATTCTTCTGGTATGGTTATGGGCCCTTTTGGGGGTGAGAGGGGGGTGAAGTTTGCATTGAACCTGTCTGCCAGGATGTTGGCGATATCAGTCGGTTCAGTGTATTTTGTACCATTCTGCACTAACTCCAAGCAGATCTGAGCATTGCCACTTAGATTCTTGACATAGCTAAAAAATGCCTTGTGGTTATCTTTGGAGTCCTTGGTAATTTTTCTTTCAAATCTCACCTTGGATGACTTTATGAGGGAGTGTAGTTTCTTGCTGATACTGATCAGGGATGTCTTCCCTTCTTGGAATTTTACACTTTTCTGTACTAGTATCCTCCTTCTGTTGTATAGCTTGTTTAAGGCAGGAGTCCACCAGACTGGTTTCCTTTTCTTAGAGGAGTGAGTCTTGGTTTTGCTTGGGATGGCACGATCCATGCATCTATGAACCTATGAACATATATATATATATATATATATATATATATATATATATATATATATATATATATATATATATATATATATATATATATATGTGTGTGTGTGTGTGTGTGTGTGTGTGTGAGTGTGTGTCCATAGATGTGCAGATATTCAACTCATTCAGCTGTCCAAATGAGACAAGGCTTGCCAAACAACTGGTTGATATGTGTAAGCAATTTTTAAAATTCTAGAAATGTGGAGCATCAGGTTAGTCTTGTAACATTTGTTGGCCAAGCTTAATATCATTTTTTCCAATGATATATGATATGTTGCAAGGCTAACCATATTAGTCTGCATGATAATGATCTGCAGGGAAGCCATACACTCACAAGAAGACTGAACTTGTAGACACCTTTCATGGCTGAACAGCATTTTTCACAAGGTTTGATATGCTAAACCACTTTTCCTATATGCAAGAGATAAAGGACACATTTTGAGAACTGTGACAGAGAATTGTATTTAATGTGCATCTGTTTTATACATAAACATCCATGGAGATGATGTACTTCATTTAAATAAGTAAAGTTTATTTAACAAATGCTAAAAGGGAGTTGTGCACTTACTTGCAACAATACCAAAAGCTAAAGTGACAAAGAAAACTGAATCCTGTTTTTTCAAAACAGGTGACAGTTTATAGCATCAGCTTTTTCTATAATGGGCCAACAATGGGGAGTTATATCTTATGTCTACAAATAATTTGGAGAGCATTTGCTGTTCATTTTACTTTCTGGATTGCTACTTCAATAAGCTGCTTTAGTCTTCTTAAGTGATTTTCAGAAGGGAAATTGGGCTTCCACAACCTATTGCAAAAAGTCTTATAAAAGGCATCTGCTTAGCAGAACTTGCTCATGGGCTAAACTTCAACATAGTGTTAGTGACACCTCTGTTCCACCAAAGTGTTACTTAAGAGTCTTTGATGGCCAGAATTGAGATGACCACATTTTTTCTAACAGTTTAAACCATTCTGTTTCAGGACAACACAATGATCATCTTTAACTAATCTTGTATTAAAATGATTTAACAGTATAGCTCTAAAGAACAAAATTGTTACTTTTATTTGTAGTCAGTGGCATGATATAGAAGCAGAATAAGATGAAAAAACTGACCAGAAATGCTGTAGTTTTAATGTGCTTAATTTTATTTATTTAATATGGGTGACATGGTTAAAGAAATAAAGCAGTGTTAGTTATTGGTTGATAAATTCTGATTTATTTGCATATTTTTGATGAATCCAGCATGTAAACATAAGTGACACTTGGGGGGGTGAACTTAGATCCTTGTGCTTTGAAAACAGTCTTTGATTTAGCACATTTTTGGGGGGGACTGCAAACCACTTATTAAAACACAAACAAGTAATAGTAATTTGTAGATATGTGATAACATACATCACAAGTATAAAAAAGACCAGAAACAAGTGCCATCAGAATTATTATTATTATTATAGCTGTGAGAGGAGAAAATCCTCTATTTAAAAGCTGACTGGTGTAATTACATGATAGACAGACATTATTTCCTAGAAGAAATCATTATTATCCCCTGATAAACTGGGGGATAGGAAACAGTATATTACTTACTTTAAAAGTATGTGACAATGGATGTATTATCATGTTATGTTAAATGCAGAAGTATCAAGCATGTGAGGATAGGTATTTTATCATGTTACATTAAAAGCAATGTAGTTAAAAAGTTTCAAGCACATGAGAAAGGGTATATTATCATATGTTAAATGCAATTTAGTTAAAAAGTATCAAGCATGTGAAGATGGATATATTATCATGTTATGTTAAACACAATGTAGTTAAAAAGTATCAAGCATGTCAGAGTGGGTGTATTGTCATGTTATTTTAAAAACAATGTAGTTAAAAAGTATAAAGCATGTGAGGATTGGTATGTTATCATGTTATGTTAATCACAGTGTAGTTAAAAAGTATCAAGTATGAAAGAAGGGGTATATTATCATCAGTACGAAATATGAACAACCAGGGTCCAAGTAGAGCAGTCAGCAGTCTATAAGAATAAAAGGGTGTTGACTCCAAAAACTTGCAGTTCAAACCGCTACCAGTGTTAAAATTCCAAAGCAACAAAAAAAAAGCAACAAAAATAACTCCCAACGTAAATTTCTAGAGCAACAACTGACAACAAATCTACTCTTCGGCCACTACAAACAAGAGCTGGAGCTCAATTAGAACACGAACAACTTCAAGTTCCAAAATTTATTTGTAAGCGCTTTCACCTTTCGGCTTCCTCAGACATTACAAAAATAATTACTGCACAGCTGTTTAAATAGTATCTTGATACATTCAATTAGTGCAGCAAATCAACACGTCATCAATTAGATCTAGTATTCATTACATTTGAACTGTTTCAATTCCATAATCTACTGCCTGATTACAACCAAATAAATGAACTATTAATACAACCCAATCAGCTGCATCAACATATGCATAAAAATACATGCGTGTGTATGTGCATTCATAAATATAAATATGAAATAAAAAATAAAAAATATATATCTATCTCTATATATATTTTTTATTTTTTATTTCATATTTATTATTTATTTTTATACGTTGGGAGTTATTTTTGTTGCTTTTTTTTTGTTGCTTTGGAATTTTAACACTGGTAGCGGTTTGAACCGCAAGTTTTTGGAGTCAATACCCTTTTATTCTTATAGACTGCTGACTGCTCTACTTGGACCCTGGTTGTTCATATTTCGTACTGCTGATTACTTTGTTAATACTCCCAGAGGTTCCTTTACCCTCCGTGTGGTACTTGACTATATTATCATGTTGTGTTAAACCCAATGTAGTTAAAAAGTATCAAGCATGTGGGAATGAGTGCATTGTCATGTTATTTTAAACACGGTGTAGTTAAAAAGTATCGAGCGTGTGAGGTTGGGTATCTTATCATTTTATGTTATACAGTGTAGTTAAAAGTAACGGGCATGTGAGAATGGTTGTATTATTGTGTTATGGTAAACACAGTGGGCAGAATTCACGAAGCTTCCGTGTAAGAGTTACAAGGCTTACACGGAGGCTGCAGTTAAACGGTGTGATGTCAGCATGTCATGCATATGCATGAGGGCATGCTGAATCACAACAAAGGCTTACATGGTCCGTGGAAGACAGTAGGGGGCATGTCCGTAGGCTGAGCCCTGCAAGCGGACACGCCCCCAGAAGAGTAAAAGTGCCCAAAGTAAACCCCCACGACAGAGTACATGGAAATCTGAATAAACACAACACAACACATGCCGCCACAGACTATGAACATAAAATTATATAAATGAACATGTTATATTTTTTTTTAAATGTAAAGATGTTTGCCCGTGAGTGCGCTCGTTTGCGCGGGCGTGTCTGTAGCTCAGCCACAGTTAGCAGTAAGTGGAAAAGCATATTAAGAACTAACTATGCAATGTAAACCACAGAACAATAGCGTAGCTGTAGAGATGTCGGCTGAAGAACAGGCAAGCAAGGTTCGAGCACACACAACATCAATTTTTATATTTAGTGAAATAAGCACGAAACAAGTCCCTGACATATATGTACACATATAAAATTATATTTTTTGTAAAATGTAATGAAATAGGCCATCTATTTTGAAGAAATGTGTGATAACAAAATAAAAAAAAATGCCAGATGTGCCTATAGCTGAGCTACAGTTTAACAAGGTGAGTGCATCTTCCCGTAGGTGAGCAGTGGTTTAACAGGTGTAAAATGAGTGCCCGAAGGTCAGCAGTGGTTTAACAGGTGCAAAATGAGTGCCCGTAGGTGAGCGGTGGTTTAACACGCTGAAACTGTGTGCCCCTAGCTGAGCTGAGCATAATATGCATGCTGAAGGCCAAATGAGGCGTAAACCAGCGCAACCCGTTTGCGCAGAGCTGCGCACCACGCCAACAAGCTAACCGACGGGCAACGTTGAGCAAGCTGTAACAAAACTGCCTTTACACAGACACACCCCCTAGCTTGTCTAGACAGTCATAAAATATAAAAAGCAGTGGCCAGGTTAGAACCCAGGATACCATGCACCATAGTCAAGGTACTGAACCACTAAGCCATGACAGCTGCACTTAGAAATGCAGTAATAGCAAATATATAGGAATGAATAGAAAGAGGAGCATGACAAAGCAGGTTTTCTGAAGATGATACAATTCCAAAATGGCCAATCAGAGATAAGTGCGGGAAAAATGGCATATATAAGCCCCATAGGTGGGAATACACAGCATAACCAATTGTAGAACTAACTTGCAGCCAGAATGTCAGGAGTAGGTGAAGGTAGTTGCTTCCGAGCACAGAGGTGGGGCATTGACGAGTCCAGATATATGGTCTGGCTCCTTGTCCACAATCATGAGGCCCAACTCATGCAGGGCCAGGTCCTGTGGGGAGCATATGGGGCTGAGGAGTGGGACCGGTTGGCTCATGATCTTACCAGTGCCACAGGGATTCCAAGGACTGGTGAGCAGGTCCGTCACCACCATTCGGACCTGAAGAGACGTAAGCAGGACCAACTGAACCTTTGGATCCAGGAGGCCCGGCAAATGCCCAACGCCCCACTACTGAGTAAGTTACATCTAATTATGTATGTAAGAAATTAACCTAGCTGATATTATGGAGATGTGTATTCCAATATTACTTTATTTATATTACAGCTGCAGGTGTCCATTCTGCGAACCGCAGAGCCTATGGCGATAGGCTGGTGCGGTTGCGCCACCAGGCAGGTCAGTAATCCTCTCCCTGTAACTGTAAATAAATATAAAAGTATGACAGTTAGCAAAAGAGTGCAGTGTAGTCACTAAGTAATAAAATGTGCAAGTAACAGTGTAAGAGTGTTTGCAAGTATTGCTTGATTACAAAAGTGTGTTGCAGTCTGTAATCCAAACCGAAAAATGAAAATGTCTGAAATAAAGTCTGAAATAAAGATGCCCCACCTGTAATATAATAGTACACAACCTGCAGCAGGCTGAAAAGTACAGCTGCAGAACATGAGCAAATCACATGTGTGAAATATATCCCTGTTGAAATACTGAAACATGACAGAAGTGAGACTGTTGGAAAGGATTGTAATAACTACAGGTAAAACATGTCAATAAAGCCTAGAAGTAAGTACCATCCTGAATTGTAAAATTAAAACAAGTGAGAGAGTGTGAGAAAGAGTTATGAATCCACCAATAAAGTAGTAATAACTCCTGAATAAAGTATACTGCAGTTAGTACAGAATGAAATGAATGTGACAAGCAGAACCAAACTGCGAAATGTGTTCAAAATGTTCCTGCAGCTGGAATGTGTATGCCAAAATCTGGATATGTTGCTCTCAGTCTGCAATATGCAGATAGTATGATTGTCTGAAATACCAAATATCCACAGTTGTCTATAGCTATATAAAGCAAATCTAGCAGGATGATGTAGCTGAACAAAGCCAGATATGAATGTGTATGAATAAAAATGAAAATGTATATTGATGTAGCAGTAACATTCCTATCACCAACTTGAAGTAGTTATCACATAGAAAACTGTAGGTAGAACTGTAGTGTGTATATATCTGCAGCTATTAGAAATGTACAGCATATGTATTGGTATTTGAAGGTGTTAATTATATTTTCTTCACCCTACCCTATAACCACATATAATCCATTCCACGTGAAATTGGTATGTGCAATCACAAATAACACCCCTGGACATTTCTCCTGTTGGGTCATACATATTTGCATGTACGTTGATGCATCTGCCCTGTTCATACATCCAAACCTGATGGCCTGTTGCCATCAATCAACCCTGCATGTTGTTGGACTGTGTATTGCTGTTCAAATTATGCATGTGTTATGCTCGCTGTTCAATGGTGTGAATATCTGGGTGTTTGGTTAATGGGAATACTAATGCATGCTGTTACAACTAATTGCGAATGGTATTGTATGTTACTAACCCAAACTGTCATGACATAATGCAAAACATAGGACGACAGGGAAGGCGGGTTCCAGCGGACCCACCTCTCCCACATCAGCTGGTGAGTGCACCTGGCAGTAGTGCCCAGTCCGGACCCTCCTCCGGTGGCCCTGTGCCACCTGCAGGTGGAAGCGCTGCAGGGGATGGGGCTCATCCCCCCTCTGCAAGTGTGGCCGGAGGAGAACCACCACTCACCCTCCGTAGCGTCCAGACTGTGGTGCGTAGGGAGATCCAGGAATCTGTTCTTGGGCCCCTACACCAGCTTGAGGCACAGGTGGCACAACTAACGGTCATGCCTGTTGCCCGGCCTACACAGCCCCCAGCACAGCCCCGTCCTGGGCAGTGAAGGCACAGTGGCAACTGCCCATGGGTGGGGATATCAGTTCCACTGTTGCCATCTGTGGGCTCATGGGCTCTGGATATCCAAACATCCGTCCCCGTCAATTGTGTAACCCCCCACACGTGTCATACACCACCCCTGTATGTGTCTTGTTTGTCTTGTCTGTTGACCTACCCAGCCTACCTCCCGAGCTATATTGACTTCCTTTACCTGACATACCACTCTCACCTGAAAAAAAAAAAAAAAAGGGCACTCTGTACCCACAAAAAAATTATGCCCCATACATAGCTGCCATTTCGCACACATGTCTGCTGGACATGGAAACTGTCAATTACAATTGGCTGTACAACAAGTATTATTGTTGTACTTACACCTCTCTCAGGGGTGGAAGGTTTCAAATGTCACACCAAATTACAAACATATGCACAGCTGTTGCTGATGAAGAAGTGGGCAGCTATGGGCCTTACCTACATCCCTCCTGCAAAACCCAAGCTTGTTTCCCTACTGTCTTACCCTCTTTGTGACCCCTTTTTCACCACTTTCCTGTCTCCCCATTTTCATTTCTTTCAAAGAAAATAGTGTGGGTGTGCGCACGAGTAAGCACTTTTAAGCGGTTGTAAGCGTGTGTGCGTGGAGCTGAACGCCAGTGTGCATGCGGGAGCTCTGCGCAAACCAGCGCTAACCCGGTTACAACTGCTTAAAAGTGCCTTAGCCACTCTAAATGACAGGTCCTGTAGTCAGTTCAAAAGCAAAATAAAATCCCACTGTCAGTCCCAAACCCAGGACCTTGGAAACAGTAGTCTGCATGACTTACCACTAAGCCATGACTGTTATATAAGAACATTGTGCTACAATAAATATATCATGTAATAGTAGGAATGAATGCATAGGGAATATAGGATGTGTAGTACACAAAGCATGTCATGTATATTTACTGTCAAATCTAGTAGATTTCTATAATAGTAGTGTGTGAACAGAAACAGCCATGCTAGTTGGTAGCTATATATATATATATATATATATATATATATATATATATATATATATATATATATATATATATATATATATATATCTATAGTTGTAGGTGTCAGTGTACATACACACTTAGTACAGGAAACAGGAGAGATGAATGGAGACATGTTAATCTACAACACAGCCTGAATTATGAGAGAGATACTAACCTTTACACTCACAGAACAGTGTCCACAGCATACCAGCATGGTCCCCGCCTTTACAATCTGAAAGGGTAACGCCTATCTCACGTACCCTTTTATAGCACTGTCCTGAAATCACAGTGAGAACTGCAATCAGTACACAACTGGCTGCATGCAATTAGCAAATGCTGGCTAACAATTGGTGCAGAGGCCATCACATGGACATATGCATATACCTACAAAAGCATCCTGTACTCCCAGTCCACACATGCAATTCTTTCATTGCACCATCTGGAGGCAGAGAGAGAGAGAGAGAGAGAGAGAGAAAAAGAAAGAAAAAAAGGAAATAAAAACACAAACAAAAACTACACTTAAGACAAACTAAGTTGAAGCTGTCATCAGTGACAGTATCAAGCTGGGCTAGCAGCAGCAGGAACCAATACTAACGGTAACGCAACCAGCTGTGACAAACACAGGTAATGTAAAGTAACAATTTAATAGTCTACATACTGTGAACCCTCCATATGTGTTATTGGTCTGTATCTATATGTATGTCTATGTGATAAGTTGTGTGTACATTGTTTTACCCAAAGGGGATGACTATACATTTCATGCCATTCACTGTTAGGCCATGAGTCTGGCACCAGTTGTCCGTTTCAGTGAGGCCTGTCTGTAGGATGTGTGTGTCAGCTGGTGTATCGACTATGGTGCCTAGTTTGCAGTCATCTGGGAACTTTGTCATCCACAACCCGCCCATGTTTGCTTTCACATCTGAGAAGTAAATGCCAAACAAGAGGGGTCCTAGGACAGAGCTCTGTGGGATACCACTTGTGACTGGCTTTGAGTCTGACATGGCTCACGCAATTTTGACTTTATGGATTCTGTTGTTCAACCAGTTTGCAACCCACCATGTGACATATGTATTAACATTTAAGCTGATGAGCTTGTCTATGATGCCTGAGTGGAGTATTGTGTTGAAGGCCTTAGGCAAGTCCAGGTAGGCTGTATGGACTGCTTTGCCCTCATCAATGGCTGTAGTGACTGTTTTGAAAAAGTCAACCAGGTTCAAAAGGCAGGATCAGACCTTCACAAAGCCAAACTGGGTGGTATCAAGTCTGTAGACCCCCAATATCGCTGTATATGAGTTCCATAATGAATCTTTCCATAGCTTTGCAGACCAGGCTGGTTAAGCTTATGGGGCGGTAGTTCCCAGGGTCAGTAGAGGTGCCTCCTTTGTGGAGTGGGACCATTGTTGCTGTACGCCAGTGTTCAGGTACATATCCCGTAGTAAGGCTAAGGTTAAATATCAGTTTTATATGCGGTTGTAGCTCCTCTTGGAGTTCACGTAGCACACATCCAGGGATACCATCAGGTCACATTGATGCTGTGTGTTCTGCTTTGCTGAGGGCGGCCCTCACCTGGACATCTGAGATGACAGGGAGGTTACAGTCAGCTGTGATAAGTATTTCTTCTTTTGGGGGAGAGGGAAATGGGATATTTGCATTGAACCTGTCTGCCAGAATGTTGCCAATATCTGTGGGTTCAGTGAATTTTATGTAGTTGTGTACTAACTCTGAGCATATCTGAGGCTTTTGGTCCATTTTTCTAACAAAACTGAAGAAGGCCCTGTGATTATCTTTAGTGTCCTTGGCCATTTCTCTCTCAGAGTTGGCCTTGGATGTTGTTATGAGAGAACTTAGCTTATTACTAGTGCCAACCACAGATGCCTTCCCTTTATGTGATTCTGCTCTGTCCTGCAGTAGCCTCCTTCTATCGTTATACAATATGTCTTTGGCTGGGGTCCACCAGACAGGATGCTTAACCTTTGTGCATAGGGTCTGGGTTAGAATTGTGTGTGCATGTTCCATGCATTCATGGGGATGTCCGTGGGAAGCATTTGCAAAGGGGTCAGCATTGTGGGTTGTAGCTTCCACTGGCCCAGTGGGCTGCATGGATACCATCTCAATCCTAACAAGTGAAAATGTATCTATTCACATATATTTCAAAGTAGTCTACTGTGCTGGTGGTGGTGGTGGGATATGTATATCCAGGCCAATTATTTTGTGTCCAGATCACACTAGTGGATGACGTTCCACATACAGTACCTTGTTATGAACCCCCAGAGTGAGGTGGTGCATTGGACCTGTCTCAGTGTGCTGAATGATGGGGCTTGGTACTATGTTGTATGGAATGTGGCAGGTATTGTTGCACAGGTGTCAGCTGAGCACTGATATCTGGCCATGTACATGTGTATCCACCAAGAGACACACACGTGCTACATATGGGAGTAGTAGTATATCACTACAGTTGAGTATCATGTATAGTATGTGTGCCATATTTTGCTGACATAGTTTGCTGATATCCTGTTTGTGTTCTCTTTCAGGGACATGGCGCGTCAGCGAAATCCTGCCTACTCTGCTGCAGAAGATAAAGAGATACACCAGAGCCTGGTGCGGGATTATGATATACTGTTTTCCCGCACCAGCCAGAATCAGCAGGAGAGGGCTGCACTGTGGCAAGACCTTGTCCGTAGGGTAAATGACATTGGCACGCATAATAGGACATATGAGCAGGTACGACATCACTGCAGTGATTTAAACAGAAATGTCCGTCAGCGTGCGTCAGATATCCACAGGCAACAGGTCGCCATAGGAGGTGGGGTGGCCACACATCCCCCCCTCACCAGACTGGAGGGGCTACTCCTAAGTGTTGTGGCTCCAGCCCAGGAATATCAACAGCAACACACCTGCATTATGATGGAGGCTGGAGCCACACAGCAACACGACATGGAGCATGCAGGTAATATGCCATATGTACACTTGACTGTTCTGTACACTGTTAGTTTATGCATGTGTAAGGTGTGTCCTTGGTATGTAGCTGTCAACATGGTATGTAATTGTGCAGGTGTGATATTGCCAATATCAGCAGCTGACATGTGAAAGGCAACTGTTGTACTGCTGAACTGTATCATACGCAGTATCAATGGCACAGTTGTGCCCACTGACATTAATCCCCTCATTTCTGCAGGTCCCTCCAGTGTTACAGCAAGGCAGCCCATCCATGCTGGTGAGTGTATTTTAACAATACCTATAATAGTCCTGATAGTGCTAGTAATAATAGTGTAACTCAGTAGTGCTCTGTGTGTATACTGCGGGGTGTGCATGTGTGCATGTGTGCGTGTGTCCACGTGTGCATGTGTGCACATGTGCATGTGTGCATGTGTGCATGTGTCCACGTGTGCATGTGTGCATGTGTGCATGTGTCCACGTGTGCATGTGAGCATGTGTGCACGTGTTCACGTGTGCATGTGTGCATGTGTGCCTGTGTCCATGTGTGCCTGTGTCCACGTGTGCATGTGTGCATGTTTGCATGTGTGCATGTGTCCACATGTGCATGTGTGCACGTGTGCATCACTGGTAACATTGTGTAGACATTGTAAACTGTGTTTCCTGTCTTCCTCCCACAGGTTCTGGTGCTGCTCTGGTGTCGTGCAGCAGGGAACCTGAATCTGGTGCCACAGGTACTGATAATGATGATATCTGTGTAATGGCACAGGAAGGTGTGTCAGGGTCCATCATTGGTCAGCCAATTGACAGTACATAGCTGTCAACCCCATCATTGCGCACAGTCATCCTGCCAGTACATCCTATGTCACCAATGTCCCTAGGTGATGGACAGGATACAGTGGGCATTGACCAGGGTAATGTGGTATCTGTGGCACATGCTTCCCCACACAGCACCCATGGGCAGGGTCCTGAGATGGTACCACACAGACAGTTGCCCATGGGTTCTCGTGGGAGCATCCGAGGGCGTACTACCTCTGGCAGACGTGCCCAAAGAGGTCTTTCAACCTCAGCTATGTTTCAGGCTGTCATGCAGGCACAGTCACATATGGAAAGGTACACCAGACAGGGTCTGAGGGAGCTGAGAGCATGTCGCACAGCCATGACTGACAGTATGCGTGACATCGTGGATGCTATCCGTAATTTCCCCGATGTCATAGACAGACGTTGTGTGGACATATTACAGCAGTTCCACAACTACATGTCCATGAGCCAGGGCAATGGTGGATGGTTGTGGCATCGATGTGGCCGTATGCCAGCAACAGCAGCAGCTGGCAGTCGGCACGGACGACAACAGGCCCGCGGATGCCCCCATAGTGCCAGCAGCAGCCCCAGCAATGCTGGGTCTGTGATGTCATCAGACCACCCCAGGAGACAACGTGCATGTGGCTCTGGACAGTCCCAACAGGGACCTGTGTCCAGTCAATGAACACCCACTTCTGATGACAGTACCCAGTCTGGCTTAGTACCGGATACAGTCCGTAGCACCCCTGCAAGGCACAGGTACCGTGTCCGTGGCCATAGACACTGATCTGTATGACCTGCCAGGTGCAGTCTGTGGCTGTCCACAAACTCCAGTATATGGCAGCCATGAGGTGGAACTGTGTGCATGCATACACACATGCGAAATGTTAAGACCTAGGCCTACCACATACATGCACACACTGCACCAACAGTGCCCCACCCTGTACTGCTGTCCCTCATCAACACACATACACATACATGTCAATTGGTGGTATCAGTGGCAGACTCAGGCATACCTAGTTCACACCCTGTGCATATGATGAAACTGTGCCACGTCCTGCAATCTCCAACATCAGTGCAGGAACAGGTTAACATGCTGCTGATGCACAGGGTGACTACATAGAAGTGTATTACTAGTATCATGTTGGTAACAGTACAGTGTGCTGATATGATTGTGTTTATATCCCAGCATGCCTGATGCAGTAACTGTATGACTGTCCTGAATTGTTATCTACACCTATAGTAAGTACCATAGTGTAACAGCTGCACATTATTGTATACCGGTGGTAAGGATGTCAACAGATAGCCACATACATAGGTAGCACAGGGGAGAAGGTAATGCAAGTAGTGATATGCAATGATGGACATGTACACTAATGGTGGCATGTTGCCCACAACGACTATGCAATGTGGATGTTTGCGCATGTTGATATGTGTGCAGTACCAATTTAATTTCAATTAAATTAAATATTAAATAATATCAGTTTTACCATGGACATCTGAGCTGTGCATTCCTGGGTACATGTTTATAGTGCCTGCATATTTGCACTGTTACCTACTGGAAGTGGTACCCCTTCTTTGTCGTACAATGGACTACTTCCAGCCCTGCTTACTGTAGCTTTGTTTGCATGCATGTTTGCTTGAGGTTCCCTGGAACACTGATTCCACCTGCAATGCAGATTTACAGAGCTTCTGTGGATTCCTAGTGACATCTGCATAGCTTACTATATGTATGTCAATGTCTCACTTGACAGAACGTCACTGTCTGTCCTGTTCGCATGTACGTTGCCTGTGACACATTGCATATGACTTACCTGGCATTTGCCCATGTGTGCAGTCATAAATGCCAGCGCTATGAAATCAGAAGCAGTACACCCACACATACTCACCTTCAGTATGTTGTTCCCCATTGGCGCTATGTGTTGGTAATCACCATGGCAATCACACTACTATGGTAGCATGTGCAAAGTTAACCTGTGAATCACCTCTATGGTCCACTTGTGGTATATGTGAGTCATGTGGCAATATCACAGCTGCCACATGTATGCAGTCAACCCTCTCCCCTGGCCAGGAACGTACAACACATGTGTGAGATGCAACCACATAGCCAATCTGGGGACTGAGCACTCTGAACCCAGTACTGCCATACCCTGTCAGGTGGCATGACATACTACAGTGACTACAATACCAGTCTGACATAGACCTGCACTGACAGCAATCCAAACACAAGAACACACTGGGGCATACTTGGAGCCTCAGAATAGCATCCTGCCTGAGCATCACACACCTCTGCAGCTGGCACACAGGCATACGTTAAGTCAGAACAGAGCACATGCCACACATGGCACACACATCCCGTGTGCCAAACACTCACAGCCTGTAGGGCTACACAACACTCCTGCTACAGATGTGTCAGGTACCTCTCTTGGCCGGTGCAGTGGGGTCCCGCTCAACAGGCTGTACATGGTGAAGGTCACAGTGATATGCCCGTGGGACACTATGGTCCACCACATAACACATGCATACAAGTCAGTCAGAGGCATGGACACATATGACTCAGTCATTGTCCATGCCACTATGGATGACCTGAGACGTACCTCCCTGGACTACATAATAGGGAACATAGAAGGGCTCTCTCAGCATGTGACATGGGCTGGTATGAGCCTGACCTTGGTTGCCATCATACCCTCACCAGGTATGCTACCACAATATGTAGGAAGGGTGTTCTATGTCTACATTCTGCTCAATCTCCAAAGTCATTCATAGGGTATCCAATGGCTGTCAGCATGTGCTTACATGCTAGGGGAAGCCACAATGATTTGCGAGGGGCAGCTTGCATGTGTCACCCATGGGCCATTGTATATTGGCGAAGCCTCTTGATACACATAGTGCCTTTTGCTGCAGGGCACAGATTACATAGCCACCTCCGCGGGTATCACACGGGATAGGACACTAACAGTAATGCTACACAACACCAGCAGTGTACACCACAAGATGCATGCACTGGACACTGTCCTCAGCATGGTTAACTGCAATATCTGTGCAGTAACAGATTCCTGATTCATGGCTCACAGGTGTAACCCATCACTGCCAGGTTATACCTCATACCATGCCTGTCTTCCCCTACACATGTACCACACATGAACAGGGGGGAGGTATCTCAAGGCACCACAGATAAACCTCCAGGTTGTTGGCACAGCACAAAGCATCAGGGCCTATCCATGTGCAGCTAACAGTGTGTTGGACTGCCTTCTGGTTCATAGCCTGGCTCACACAACCCTCCCATGCACAGGAAACCCACCTGTCCTCCCTAACAACACTGGGAATATGACGGTCTCTAGATATGTCTTTATATGGCTGGACTGCATTCAGCCGAACATTGTGTGTGAGCATTACTGTAGCTACAACACACTAGCTGAAAGGTTCCCAGCATGTAGTCACTGAATTCCACAACAGGTGGGAACATGCAGCACCTGTTCATTGACTACATGTAGACTATATGGCCCAGACCAGATGTGTATCCCCCGCTGTTAGGATGATACCATATACAACTCACACTGTATATACACATACCGCATGCAGCCCCTGCACAGTAAGACACAGTCATAATGTTATGCAGTGCAAATACCATTTATTCACTTGAGGCACGTGTCAGACATGGGAACTGTTGAAGGTCACAGGTATATATGTGTATGTGTCACACACATACATCATGTGTGCATTGCCATTGCTAGTTTAAGCAATGTCATGCATTGTTATGAACAACAACCCACACATGGGCATTTTGTGTGACACAAACACACGTGGCAGTTGTGGGTTTCCAAAACATACCTATCTGTGCTCTGACAGTAGTAATAGACCCAGTAGCGGAGCGCACTATTTGCATTACTGGGCAATTAACCCTGTTTGGCTGTACTGATAGTGTGGTGACATCACCTGTGTTTACTGGGGGATTATGCAGCATCTGGTGTATTGTAGTAGTTGCCAAAAGGAACTGTTCTCTTCCACTTACAATTACACACACCCTACTACCCCTCCTCCCCACACACACACTTGCAGGATTCATACCCCTACCTAACTATGTTATGACACTTGAGAGAGACGTACTAGCGAAGCGCACTATTCAAATTACTGGGAGGTTCCTCTTCTCCGGCTATACTTATAGGGTGCTGACATCATCAGTGTTTGGAAAGGGTAATGTTCATCATGTAGTGTGTTCTCCTAATTGCCAAAAAGTACATATCTTTCATACAGACTTGCAAACACACAAACTCCCCTCATCCAAACTTGCCATTTGCAGGATTTAAACCCCTACCTAAATATGTTATGACACTTGTGAGAGACACATTAGCAGAGCGTGCTATTCAATTTACTGGGAGGTTTCTCTTATCCAGCCATACTTATAGGGTGCTGACATCATCAGTGTTTGGAAAGGGTAATGTTCATCATGTAGTGTGTTCTCCTAATTGCCAAAAAGGCACATATTTTTCATACAGACTTGCCAACACACAAACTCCCCTCATCCAAACACACACACTTGCTATTTGCAAGATTCAAACCCCTATCTAACTATGTTATGACACTTGAGAGAGACGCATTAGCAAAGAACACCATTTAAATGACTGGGAGGTACCTTTTCTCCAGCCGTACTTATGGGGTGCTGACATCATCAGTGTTTGGAAAGGGTAATGTGCATCATGTAGTGTGTTCTCCTGATTGCCAAAAAGCACATATCTTTCATACAGACTTGCAAATACACAAACTCTCCTCATCAAAACACACACACTTGCCATTTGCAGGATTCAAACCCCTACCTAATTATGTTATGACACTTGAGACGGACACATTAGCAGAGCACACTATTTGCATTACTGGGAGGCTTCCCTTCTCCTGCTGTACTTATAGGGTGCTGACATCATCAGTGTTTAGACAGGGGAATGTGCATCCTGTAGTGTGTTCTCCTATTTGCCATAAGGGACATTTCTTACATACAGACTTGCACACACACTAACCCCCCTCCACACACACTGGGCATTTGCAGAATTCAAACCCCTACTTAACTATGCTATGACACTCAAGACAGACGCATTAGCAGAGCACACTATTCGCATTACTGGAAGGTTTCCCTTCCCCTGCTGTACTTATAGGGTGCTGACATCATCAGTGTTTAGAAAGGGGAATATGCATCCTGTAGTGTGTTTTCCCAGTTGCCAAAAGGGACAATTCCCTCACACAGACTTGCACACACAACAACCCCGCTCACCCACACACACTGAGCATTTGCAAGGTTCAAACTCCTACCTAACTATATTATGACACTTGAGGGAGACACATTAGCAGAGCGCACTATCCGAATTACCGGGCATCTGCTCTGCACCTGCAGTATTTATAGGGTGCTGACATCATTATTTCTACAGAGGTATGTACATTTAGTACTACCTGTCAGGTGGGGGATAGCATATATATGCATTTGCAGCCACCTACTTCAGGGTCAGATATGCACATCGCACTGGCAGGTTATGTTCTATACCATGCTTCTTGACCACAGGACCTGTAACACACAACACAACCAGTCCAGAACACCCCCTCCCACATCCAGGACACACACTTTGCTTTCCTGGGAACAGTGCCAGGATATGCAGGTGTTCACATACACCATTCCAGTTGTTAACGTCAGGTACAGGCATATTGTGTGGGGGAACTACTCAGGCCTCTATAACATTACCCTACAGCCACTACCATTTGTGAGTCCATGTGCTATGGCAGAACAACTCACCACAGCCACATGGGGGAATACATATTGCACCTGACCATCTGCATCATGGGTACTCACTGTTCCACAGCAGAGGTAGACCACCATTGTTGATATCTGACCATACCCACCTTTCCCTGGACATCCATATCCCATCCCCACCCCCAGGCAAGGTTGTCACTGCAAACAAACTGTATTTATCACAAGCAGACTTTACACTTGTGAAGAATGGGGTGGACGACTTCAAAGGACCCATGCTGGGGGAGTATACTGGCCACTCTGCATAATCCTTGACAATTGCATTCTATGAGCATGTGGAAGGTTTGCATTGATCATGCTATCCTAAATATACCCATGACTGCTCCACAACAGGACACCTGTCAGGTGTACACCAGCCATATATGAGCTGTCCAACAGACAGAGTGAGCTAATACATTGCAGAGCAGTAGCCCACAGAGGGAGGACATCTCTGAACAGTACCGGCACGACACTTCAATCCCACATAATCATCACGACACAGTGTTGACAGTGAAATTGTCCAGACAATGCAGATAAGGCTCCCCTCAGTCTGTTATTGACACCCACTTACTGTTAGAGGTCCTCAGCAACCCTCTTCAAGCACACACCAACAACATGGATGTGGCTTAGCACATTCAAACCCTGGGATCTCCACTGTGTCCCTGCTTGACAGAGGCACAGCACACTAGCCTCACACGGTGCCTTATGTGACCTACTTTACAGTGGCACAGTAGCCTACTGTACTGGGGAGCAGACGCCAAGCACACTCTGGCTAAGCTGTCATTCCCTAGGGCAAACAGCCTAGTGTTGACCTCTACACCCATATGTTTAATTGTCAGATGCACATTATTTGTTGCTGATAGACTGTTTGCAGGTCTTTATTGCCATAGCATTCCCTGTTTGTATGAACAACGTGTGTATCTGTGGAAGATGTTTGCATATGGGAGGGATCCACTATATCACGTATGTCTCTGTAGTCATTTAACTGTGTGCACTGGGCAGATTGCTGTAATGTGGTTGGTTCCTGGAATAACACGTACACATACCAGATATGTGTGGCCAACTGCTAAACTGTGATTTGGCCTAAGTGTGTGAGCATGCCCAGTTCAGCCTTCCCATGGCATGTTGTCTGACATATGTCTCATTTATCTAAGTGTGCGAGCATGCCCAGTGTGTGCTTTCCATATGTTGAACTCTGCAGCCTACCACATTTGTGAATGAGTGTGAACTTCAACAATATCTTCCGTTTATGGTTGTGTGTTGTGTGTCATGTTTTGTAGTTACTGTCCAACTGCTTTGTGTGTGAACACAACAGGGATTATACTGTGCCTGCAGGGTTTGCATGGGATACTTTGCATACAGTTGTCAATATCCTTTCATACTGACTTAAGACTGTAGTACCGTATAGTGTACTGGTTCAGTACTTTCACTGTGGTGGACAGTATACTGGGCTTTAGTCCTATCACTGCTTTACATTTCCATAGTGAGCACAACAGCCTGCTTAGGGGCCAGTTGTGCACATCTGACCATGTTGCATTATGTTCAGATATGAACTACTTATATCAGGCTTGTCCAACATTGGTAGTGTATTCCACAACATAGGTGTACATTGGCAAACAGTAGTGATGTGCCCTAGGCCATTTCTAATGCTAGTCGGAGAGTGTGTTTGTCCTTCGACACACATTGTAAGTGGAGTTTGCCATAACATATGTCATGGTTAGTATACTGTGCCTCCGTCTACCTGTGACATAACAGTGATACCCAGGGTAAACCTACCATCTCCCATCCACTCATCACGATTCCTCTTGTGGAGAATCGATGAGTGACTCTATGGATAACCTGTACTGGGAGTTTACTTATGAGTGGGGCTGGCTTCTGTGTTATGGATCATGCAGTACAGCTTGTCCTATGTATGTCAGTGCTGGGGTTCAGGTCTCTCATGTGCATAGCTCACTGCCATTCAGATTGTACAAGGTGCAGCATGTTCATTGATTCCAGCTTGGACATGGCTTTATACATCAGGCACAGCTTGCCTCTGGGTGGCCAGTATGGCAGTGTGTGGAGCTGCAGTTTGTTTAATCAGGCAACACATGGCATCTGTTCAAGCTCTTTGATACTCCTGGTGAGGTACTGTTGGGGACTTTACAGTTGATGGAGGTGTCTGCTGAGGTACATCCCACAGGGGCTATTGTAGTCAATTGTAACGCTGATGAAGGATGACTGCAGAGCCACAATGACCTCCCCTTATCTAGATCTGACAACCTTCATGATTAGGTGGGTATATGATATGTTTCTGTGAACACTACAGCCACATGTTTGTCCAATGCAGGATATCTATCACCTTGTGTCCCCAGGTCTCTCATTACATGTTAGGTGCGTAATGGGTTAACACCTATGTGGTAATTGGTGGGCACTTACTGTATATCCACGGGGGTTGACTATACACTTTTCTGCAATTAGCTTGCTGACATGGCTATGGCACCAGTTGTCTGTTTCTATGTGGCCCTTTTGTGGGATGCTTGTGTCAGCTGGAGGGCCAGATATGGTGGGCAGTTTGTAGTCCTCTGCATACATGTTCAGACACAGTCCTTCCATGTATCCTATACTTCATTCCAGGTATCCTAGACTTATACCTCACTAAACACTCCCTTTATTTTTCTCAACCTATCACAAACCTCCTCATCACTAGGCCACTCCCCTAGACTTATACCTTACTAAACACTCCCCTTATTTTTCTCAACCTATCACAAAACACCACATCACTAGGCCACTCACCTAACTCTTTCATTACCACCTAGTTCCAATTACCTCTCATTTTAACTACTCCATTACCTATCCTAACCATACTCTGTACTAACTACTTCTAGTATCTACCTCCTATTCAACCTCCATTAATTTCCTTTTGCTTTTCTTTTTTCAAAACCCTACTTAATCGCTTGGAGCATCCTCATGTATTCTTTCTACCACACCTACTCACACAAGCTACTCTCATCTGATATCTACTCACTACCATGTCTCCAACACACAAAACTATTTTCACATACATCCTACTCTTAACTACTGCTATAGCCTCTCTGACCATACCTTACTCAATCACCTTCTTTGAAAATCTTACTCTACATGAACAAAACCTTCATCTCCAACAAACTTTACCTTCTTCTTTTATCCACACCCTCAACCATAGTAACATAACCTGTACCACTAACTATATACTACCAAAATATCACAGAACAACCCATATGACATACTGCACAATCAAAAAGAATTTGAATAACTCTCTCAAGATCCTTAAATTCCTACACTATCCCCAGCATTACCTCCTCCTACACGGGGATATTCATCCAAACCCTGGTCCCAATACTAACAATAAGAATAACCATGATAATGTACCTTTACCTAAACCTTCTTCATTAACTAAAGCACCTAACTCCCTTCTGAGAGCTCACCTTAATATTAGAAGTATTACCAAGAAAATACACCACCTGCATGCACTCCTGGACTTGCACTCATTTGATATTCTATGTCTTACAGAAACCTGGCTAAAATCTTCTACTCAAGACCTGGAAATTACCCCTCCTGGCTATAACATACTTAGATGTGACCGCAAAATCAAAAAAGGCGGGGGTATAGCCATTATCTATAAATCTAATCTCCAAGTTACCCTCTATAATGAGCTTCCATCACTAGACACCAAATCTGAAATATTGTCTACTAAACTCCAAATTAACAACACCAAATCTATCTACCTAATTTGTATGTATCTTCCCCCTGGAAACAATACTAATACTCTTGAAAACTTACTTAATTTCCTCTCTAACGAACTACCCCAGGAAACCATTGTACTTGGTGACTTCAACATAGACTGGTTAACCTGTACTTTCCAGAACCCTACTAACCACATAAATCTCTATGGATTCTCTCAATTAATAACCACTCCGACTAGAATCCACAAACCTAACAGGAAAGAATCTACTCTTGACTGGATCCTTATTAATAACCACCCTAGCAATTATACTCCAGGAACCCTTCCTGATAATATTAGTGACCATATGCTTACTTACATTACTAGACAAAGATTTCATATCCCAACTACTCATAAACTCAAAACTTCCTGCTCAAAAAAATTCTTTAATCCTGATAGTTTCCTGAATGAATTGCAAGCATGTGACTGGTCACCACTGACCCATCTTGAACTTGATGAGGCTGTGACCTACTTCAACACTAACTTTCTTCAAATCCTAGAGTATCACGCACCTTATCGCTCTACTAGGATAAGAACCAAATCTGCTCCATGGCTAACAAAACAAACTAAGCAAAAAATGATCCTTAGAAACAAAATATGGGCTAAATGGAGAGCTACCAAATGTCCATCTGATCACCTCCTCTTTAAACAGTTAAGAAATGCCACCAAGAAAGATACTCTTAGAGACAAAAAAGACTTCTATCTTCACCTCCAACAAACCAGTCAACAAACTCCACAAAAATTCTGGTCAGGGATAAACAAACTTCTTCAACCAGGACATTCGACTACTCCTGCCCCATTAGGCTTCAACCACACTAATTCCAACCAGATCCCTGATCCCTTTAATAAATATTTTACAGAAGCCATTCAAACCCTAGCCATTTCTTTACCTCCATCTACTGCTTCCCCACAAAATACCACCAAAACTTCATCTCATACCTTTCATATACAACCTGTTCCTACATCTCTTATCCATAAGCTACTTAAGAAACTGAAACCTTGCACCCCATCTGCCGACCAACTCCCATCTGAATACCTACAAATTGCTGCAAATGCTATAGACTACCCCATATCTATACTTATTAACAGGACTATCTCTGAAGGCAAAATCCCTACCATATGGAAAGTATCTCACATAATCCCTCTACATAAAGGTGGATCTTCTATTGAGCTTTCTAACTTTCGTCCTATTGCCTTACTCTCCCCATTAGCTAAGATAATGGAAAAATGTATTCACAAACAACTACTCAACCACCTACTACAAAATAACTTACTAGCCAACTGTCAACATAGCTTCAGACCATTCCACAGCACAACGACTGCCCTTCTACCCTTCACTGACTCTATAAATAAAAATCGTAACAATAACTCCTTTTCCTCTGCACTATTTATAGACCTGTCAAAAGCCTTTGATATGGTTAACCATAACTTACTTCTTGACAAACTAAATTACCATTCTCTTGATCCACTAGCATTACAATGGTTTAGGTGTTATCTTCAAAACAGGCAGCAAGCAGTGCTTTGGGATAACAATCTGTCTTCATTACTCCCAATAAATATTGGAGTCCCGCAAGGCTCAATCTTAGGTCCCCTTCTTTTTTCCTTATTTATTAACGACCTACACTTGAACATACCTCAAGCCACCTGCATTCAATATGCAGATGACTCGACCTTAATCTGTACTGCTAAGAACGTAGCCTCCATCCAGTCCCTCACCCAAACTGTTTTCCAAAATGTTGAAAAATGGTTTATGCAACATTGCCTCCTCCTTAATCCCAAAAAAACAAAACTACTACTCTTTACTCCAACTCATAAATCATCCACACCATTCTTCGCCATAACCTCTAACAATGCTACCCACATAACCCCAGATACTACCACCCGCCTACTAAGTGTTACAATTGACAATCGTCTTAATTATGATGACCATATTAACGCCACCATAAATTCTGTTAACAAAAAACTTGGTACTCTCTATAGAATTAAACCCTTCCTTACCCCCTCAGCCAGGAAAACCATTGCCCAGACCCACCTCATCTCTACCCTTTTCTATGCCTCTGCTATATGTACTAACCTATCAAAAAACAACATCACCAAACTTTCTACCTGTTACAAGAGCATAGCTAGATTCATTACATGTACTCCCTTCAAAACTCACCACTGTCTTAACCTCAAACAACTAGGATGGCTAGAATTGCATAACCACATACTCTGTCAACAGTTACTTATCACTCAAAAGATCCTATACCACCCCAATGATACCCCTATCCTCACTAATCTGATTTCACCTTATAAAAATCTAGCTAAACTACGTTCTGCTAATAAACTCCTGGTCTCCTTGATTAAATCTAACAACAAAGCTGGCGACTCACTGTTCTCAAACACTATAGGTAAAAACTGGAATCAGCTCCCTCCTGAACTTTCTAACCTAGCTTCTACTTCTCTATTTAAAAAACATATTAAAGAACATCTTAAAACTCAGTGGCTTTGTCCTTGTGCTAACCCAGACTGAAATCTTTTCCCCTCCTACTCATACCCCTTTCCCCACTCCCCTAACTTAGGCCTCCAACCTAGGCCTCTAAATCTTGTTACTTTTTTCATAGTAAGAGGATAAATTATAAATACTTTACTCTGATGTGCAATACCTGTTTTGTTTTACTTAGTTTAACTTTTAGCATAATGTCTATCCTATAATTTTATTACTATATTATTTCTTTTAACCAATGCTACCACTGTACTGTTTTCATACATGTCTTTCTTATATGCTGTTAACTTTGTTTTACTGTTCATGCTGGAGCTTTTCGCCCCGGGCCTCTACTGAAAATGGACAAATATCCAGTTAGACTAACCCGGTCAACAAATGTAAAATAAAATAAAATAAAATAAATAAATAAAATAAAATGTTGGCCTGTACCTATGGGACATATATACCAAATGAGGGAGGTCCCAGGACCAAGCCTTGTGGGATGCCACTTATATCTGGTTTGTAGTCTGACATGGCTGCAGCATGTCTGACCATGTCAGTTCTGTCCTTGGTCTGGTTTGCAACCCCTCTACTGACATAAGAGTTTATATTTAAGCTGGTGAGCATATCTATAATGAATATGTAGGGTATTGTATGGAAGCATTTGTAAGGTCCAGCTACGCTGTGTGGACCACATTGCCCTCATCAATGACCTTAATGACTGTTTCAAATGAGTCAAACATGTTTAGGGGCAGGATCTGCACTTAAGAAAGCCACACTGGGTAGGGTCCAGTGTGAGTAGGTCCCCAATATCTTTATGTCTGCGGTACATGCTGATCCTTTCCATAGCTGTGCAGACCAACCTTGTCAGGATTCTGGGGTGGTAGTTTGCAGTATCCATTCAGGCAACACCTTTGTTGAGAAGGACCACTGTTGTTGTACACTGCTGTTTGGGTACATATCCTGTGGTAAGGCTGACATTGAGCAGTAGTGTGATTTGGCATTCCATTCTTCTTGGAGTCCATGTTGGACTCAGCCCAGGACACCACCTCATACCATTGCTGCTGTGTGTTTTGCTTTGTAGATGCTGGCTGTTACCTCAGCATATGCAATGTCAGGGGGCCAGCAGTCTGCTGGGATAGATATTTTGCATTCTGGGGGTTGCACTGCACCTGTCAGGTTGTATGTTGGCAATATGTGTGTGTGTTTGGTATGTTGTTTGTAATATTTGTGTGATTCAGAGCATATCTGTGAATTCCCAACACGGTTCCTACCATCAGTTGAGTAAGCCTTGGGATTATCCTTAGTGTCCTGTACAATTTGCATCTTCATAGGTTCATAGGTTCATACTAGGCTATCCACCCTAGGGCATTTGTAAGCCTAGCCAGAGTGTGTGTGTCTTTCGCCGCCCATTGCTATGTGAATATTATGGCCATTTATGATTTACTTTACTGTGCCTCTGTCTGGACATGACAAAGTGAAGACCCCCAGTGTACATCTATGATCATCCATCCACTTGGCAAGATTCCTGTTGAAGAGTGTCAGTGAGGGGCTCTGCCTAACATGGAGTGGGATTCTGTTCCAGGGTGTGGGGAGCCTATGGGTTATGTATCTGTCCCTCCAGCACATCCTATTTCATTATGTGTTGAGGTTGACATCTTTCACTCTCACAGCTCCAATGGCTTTGGGTTTTCTGGGGTGGAGCATGTCCATTACTCCTGTGTTGGACATGGCCTTGTACAACAGACATACAATGCCTCTGTGTAGGAAGTATGTGACTGCATTCAGCTGGGGTGTCTACAGCCAGGCAGCATATGACATATATTTGAGACCCTTTATCCTCTTGGTGAGGTACCTTTGAGGTCTTTCTAACTGCTGCAGGTGTCAGGCAAGGTACATCCCAAATGAGGCATTGTACTAGATTATGGGTCTGATAAGAGAACAGTACAGGGGCACAATGAACTCTGTTGACGTAGATGTGAATCCTTTCATGATACGGTGTCCAATATAGGCAGTCTTCCTAGCCACATTGGCGATGTGAGTGTCACATAACAGGTTACTGTCCACTTGTGTCCCTAGGTCCCTGATTACTCCTTCCATACATAATGGTTTACCACCTATGTGGTAATTTGTGAGTACCTTGTTTGGTATTTGGTGGGACAGTCATACTGTCCGGTGTCTTCAGGACGTCTGGGTGGGGTTCCTGTGTGTGAGAGTGTGGTCTGTAGCATGCTACAGACTGTACAGCAGTTTTGCCTACGGTTAGGTGCACATGGGTGGTCTCCGATGCTTCGTGCATTGTCAGTTACCTGGACGTATGGGTGTCTGTGCTGAATATGGATACTCCCCCTCCTTTTATGTTTTGGTCCAGGTTTTGGGGCCATAACGTATGATATGAGGTATAACCTGGTAGTGCTGGTGTGCTGTCAGTAGGCTTACAGCAGGTTTCTGTCACTGCACAGACATCGATGTTCTCCATACTGGGGAGGGCCTCAGGAGCATGCATATTGCGGTTTACACATCTAGCATTGGTCAGCATTACCCTTATGTTTCTTACCACTTATGTTTTCTAGGGTGGAGGGTTAGTCTTTTCAGCCTTGCCTACGTAAGGCTCTATGGAGTTGGCAAAAGCCTTATCCAATATCCAGACGCCCAGGGGTAACAGGTGCAAGCCATCCCTGGAACAGCAGCATGGCTTGTCATGCATGACATCCCAAGCAGACAGACATTAGATCCTCTTGGAATGACAGCAGTAATTGTGCCACCTGTTAAAGCTGATCATTCTGTGTTTGTACTGTGGCATCATTCTTGGTGAGGGTAGGATGCTGCAAACGGGCAGTGTCATACCGGCCTGGAGTACATACTCAGAGAGCTCATCTATGTCTCTTTTCATGTAGTCCAGGGAGGTACATCTCAGGTCATTCACACCAGCATGGACAATGACTGCATCATATTTCTACTTGCTTTGGGGTGACCTGCGTACTTGTGTTATGTGGCATATTGTAGCAGCCTACAGGCAGCTTACTGTACCCTTTCCCTTGTTCAGTCTGGTGAGCGGGACAGCAGTGTGTCTGACTATGGAGTCATCTGTTACAACTGTATCAGGCATGTTGTTTCTCCTTCTGGCCTGTGACTGTTTGGCACACCAGCTTTGTGTACTATGTGTTGCATGTGCTATGTTTGTAGGTTGTGGTTGCTTGGGGGTCTGCTTTGGAGGCCTCTGTTGGTGTGGTGTGTTTGTAATTAGGGCCTCCGGGGATGTTTTTCTGTGTTTATGTCTTTGGTTTGCAGTTGTGATAGGTCTATGTGGGACTGGGTTTGTGGTGTGTGTGGTTACCTTCTCCTCCTGACTAGTTTTGACAGTACTGAGTTGAGGGAGCTGCCTCCGGTTTGGATAAATGGTTGCATCTCTCACATATATTTGTATTTCTTGGGGGGAGTTGAGGGTTGTCTGTGTACTTGGGGCAGGTGTAACATTGCCTCAGGATTCACAGATTCAACTTGTTGTAGCTGGTCTTAGTGGATTGTATGTGTGGACATATTTTATTGCCATACTACTGATCAGTGATTACTTCCCTTTTTATGTTTGCTCTATCATGTAGTAGCTTCCTCATTCTCTTGCATGGTTTGGTATTGGCTGGAGTCCAGCATGTCAGATGCCTGCGTGTATGGCATTGTGTCTTGTTGTTATTTGTGATTGCATAATCCAAGCATTCCTGGCTGTGTTCATGGAATGCCTGTATAACAGGTTCTGAGGTGTGGCCCATATTTTGCACCTGCACAGGGCCTTTAATGGATTCCACATCAGTTTGGAGGGGTGCAACTTATGCTTTACACATGTTTTCACTGTGGTTTTCTGGCCAGGGACTGTGGTCAGGATGTGTATATCCAGTGTGATTACTCTATGGTCTAACTTACCAGTGAGGGATACACTTCTCATCTTGCCATCCAGTACCCATGTTGCTGATTATCACACCCAGTATGCTTACCCCTCTTGTGGGAGTGGTACGTTGTTCCTGGGCATTTTGGTTTATGGATTCTAGGAACTTTTCTCCTACAGTGTTGGAGCTAGTATAATGCTCCCAGTCTATGTCTGGGTATTTTCAGTCAACCAATATAATGTGGTTTGGGGGGCTTGATATATTCATGTATTCCAACATAGGCCAGGTACAGTTCCTGGTGTTAGGACGGTAGTCTGTAGCAGGCTATAAACTGGGAAGCAGTTTTAGCCACTGTTACTTGACCATGGCTAGTCCATGCTGCTTCTTGTTGTGGTACCAACATGGGGGTGTGGTTATCCTTGACAATTATTGGTAGTCACCCTCCTTTTGTAGCTTGTTCCATGTTTTGAGGCTGTACAGCACAGTATGAGGTGTAACCTGGTAGTGTTAGGGTGCTGTTGTGTGCCTTGACCCAGTTTTCTGTTACAGGACAGATATCAACATTCTCCATACTGGGTGAGTTTACACTGCGCGAATCTTGCTGTTTAGACTTCTGGCATTGGGTAGCATTACATCTAGGTTCTTATCCCTTGTGGTACCTATGGAGGTCAGTTTGTGTTTTGAGCCTTACCTATTCAGGGCACGCTGTGGGTAATGACAGCCTTTGCCAGTATCCATGAGGCCTGGACTGATAGGTGCACACCACCCCTAGCAGGTGGAGCATCATGTCATTCTCAGCATGTCATCCCAGGCTGGCACACATTGGATCCCCTTTGACTAACTGCAATACTTCAGCCAATTATTGCAATTGATCATCCCATCATCATATTGTGGCATCATGCTTGGTGAGGGTAGGATGTTAGTCAGGGTCCTCATGTGTGCATATACTAAATGTTGTTACATTACTTAACACATGGCATTCATGCCTCAGGTGGTGCTGCAGGGCTGCCTCTGTTGGATGCACATATTACACTCCCTGTACATGTTTGAGAGCAGGTTATGTCATTTTAGGCATCCATGTTATTATACGAGTGAGTCAGAGAGGGGTATCATTCCCAGGGTTCCTACTGAGCCAGTGTATGTGCTATGCATTGCCTCTTTGCCAAGGCCAGGGCATACTGGGCACGCCTCCTTCTGCCTACTGGGGCAGGCTCAGGTTGTTCCTCCTCTGAGTCACGCTCTGCCTGTGATGGCCTTGGCAATGGTGGGGTGCTGTTTGGCCCGGCCCTATGCTGGTCCTGCTGCAGCTGTTTTCGCAAGATCATATTATGTAGCATAGCACATACCATGACAATTTGGGTACATGTAGTTGGTGAGTACTGCAAGGCTCCACCAGATGTGTCCAGACACCGGAACCGTGACTTGAGCAGCCCAAACACACGCTCTATTACATTACGTGTTTGTGCGTGTGCCTCATTATGGCATTCCTGTTCAGGTGTGTGTGCGTTTCTGATGGGTGTCATCAGCCACGGCTCCAGTGCATAACCTGCATCCCCCACTAGGTGTCCGTGTGGGATGTCCCCATTGGCAAATGTCTGGTACAGCTGCGTCAAATGCCAGATATTGGGAATCATGGTAGCTCCCAGGGCAGCCAGCACACACATTCATTATTATGCCCTGGGCATCACACACGACCTGGCAGTTGATGGAGGGGAAGCCCTTGCAGTTAATGTAGGCCCTACCCTGCTCACCAGCTGGTGCTTTGATGCATATGTGCGTGCAGTCTATTGCACCCACTACCTCAGGGTATTCCGCTATTTGCTGGAAGAGACGCATATTGCTGGCCAAAACCTCACGGGCATTGGGGAAATATACATGATCACCGACATGTGCTGACATGGCATCCAGGAACTGGTGCACTACCCTGGAGGCTGATGCCTGTGATATCCCCATCATATCACCAGTTGGTCTCTGGAAGGTACCTGTTGCTAGTATTCTTAGGCCAACACATACCTTGGTTTCCACTGGGATGGGTTCCCCTCTGTTGGTTCTGTGTGTGAGGCGTGGCCTGCACAGCTCGACAATTTGCTGCAGGAGGTCTCTGTCCACTCTATAGCGCTCTATCTCCAGCTCATGTAACCCGTGGTAGGTGACCCTGGGCCTGTATAATCTTCTCTGTCTCCTCACTGTGGGTTGTCTGGCACCATCTGCATTGTCACCACCCTCAGCAAGTCGCCTATGTCTCCTTATGACAGCTATGGCAGCCCCTAGCATTTCTGCTCTGAGTTCAGCTTTTTCAGTTTTCACTTCTAATAGCTTACTCCTGCCTTGCAGTGTCTCTTGAGAGAAACATCCTGCACTGCTGTTTGCAGAGTTTTAAGTGCTTGACTGAGCTACTATTCTGCCTGTGTAATTGCCTGCTTCTAATTGTTTTCACCTGCTAGCTCCAGCAGTATTCCCTGCTAGCTTCCTACTAATTCTGTTGCTTCCTTTTTCCTTTCTGGTTCCTCAGGGGGGAGCAATGCGCATACCAGCAGAAACACGCTCACAGTGGCTTACACGTTCGCACACATGCTTACACAGTTCAGAATCTGCTTATTCGGGTTAAAACGCGCACACACCAGTGCAAACAGTGTTACAAGTCTGCCAACAGGCTCCCACATGCTCAGTCTGCCCTACACGCGCGCACACTAGCGCAAACAGTCTTACAAGTCTGCCAAGAGGCTCCCACATGCTCAGTCTGCCTTACACGCGCACACACTGTCCTACCCGCACCTCATGGCGCGCACACATGCGCATGCACGCCCAACAAGAAACTTTGGTGTAAGTAACAGTGTACACCTTCCATTTCTTGACTTTCCCATGCTTATCTTGTGGCACTCCTCTTTCCATGATCTGTGTCTGACATCTGTCATGTAACACTGACCTCCAATAAACTGCATTTCTTTCTACCATTCCCCCCTGTGATGTCACCTATCTCCTACTCTATTCCTCCCCCTTATGTATCTCTTACACTACTCAGAATGTGCTCATTTGCTATGTGACAGTGGAATTCAGTATCCTAACACTCATTTACATCAGATTGCCTACTAATGCTTAGTTACATGTCTTAGACTTAGCTTTCCCCCTTAGCAACCACTAAACGGTGGCCATGTTGTTTTTGGTCTGCTGGTCCCTGCATTATACATCCATGTATTGCATAAAACCCACATTTGTGGGTTTATAACCTTCATTTTTATGTTTTATACAACGCAGCCCGTTTGCGCTGGGCTGCGCTGCGTTTAAATTTATTTTTCATATTTGCATCGGGGTACCTTGCCAATGGCCACATATTTGGCCATTGGCATGCTGCCTGGCACATATGCACCCTTTATTTGGAGCTGACATGGCTCCATTGTGATTTTTGCAGAAACATACTCAGTTGTCAACTGAGTACATTTCTGCAGCTAAAATGGCTCTTACACGGGCTGCTTTTGCTTTGTGGATCGCTACTCTACCTCATTTGCATGCCTTTTGGCTGCAAGTGAGGTATTTAGCATATCCACGCCCAGTCCGTGTAAGAGACGTTTTAGCTGGTCTCTTACATGGAGTTTCGGGCTGTTCCTGGATCGCGAGGCTTGCATGGAGTCTTACACGTCTCTTACACTCCGTGCAAGCCTTCGTGAATCCTGCCCAGTGTAATTAAAAAGTATCAAGTAAGAAAGAATGGATATATTTTCATGTTATATTAAACACAATGTAGTTAAAAAGTATGTAGCATGTCAGAATGTGTGTATTGCCATGCTATTTTAAACACAGTGTAGTTAAAAAAGTATTGAGTATGTGAGGATGGGGATGTTATCATGTTATGTTAAATACAGTGTAGTTTATTTATTATTTATTTTATTTTATTTATTGGCATTTGTTTACCAAGAAAGTCCACTGGACCAAGATGAGCCCATTTTCAGTGGAGGCCCAGGGAAAAAAGCTCCAGTTAGTTGACAAAGCTAGTACAAAATATTTACAGAAATTATCATAAAATTTCAGAGTCCAAAAAAAAAAAAGATTTAGCTCCAGATTGACAGAGCAAATATAATAAAAATCAACAGAAATTAACAGTAAAGTTCAGAATGTTCAAAAAATGTGCATACAATTTTCATGAAAGAATTTACAGAATTTACACAGAATGAAATAAACCTGCTACAAACTTCTTGATATAAGGGAATGAGCATATTCATAGTACATGGGTACAATAATAACAGGACATAGTGCAAAGCAAAACAATTATGTCAAGATTTGTTTTATTTTATGCAAGAGCAGAAGAGTAGTATGGTAAGGCAATAAGAAGGGCAACCAAGCTGAGTATCTAAATGTAAATACAATTTGGTTAAAAGGTAAGCAGCAGTTACTTTATGGAGTAATAGGGGAAGGAAGGAAAAGGAAGAGAGAGGGAGAGATGGATGAAGGAGTGGACAGGAAGGCAGGTGAAAAAGGGAAGGGAAAGGAAGAAAGGAGGGAGGGAGGAATAAGGTGCAATGGAATTAAGAGGAGATGTAGAGAAAAGTTTGTCAGAAGAAAAGGAAAGATTCAATAGCAAAAGCTAGGGGTAAAGTATTGAGGTTAAAGTCAAAAAGTATCAAGCATGTCAGAATGGCTATATTATCATGTTATGTTAAACATATTGATGGGGTATACAGTAAAAAATAGCAAAGGACCAAGCCACGGCAACACAAGGCATAAACTATTAATAATAGTGAGTGCTTTTGCAACACCTTTGCTGCTTCATCAGACTATTGAAAGAACCAGAAGGCAGCATTTTTAAATTATAAACCAGCCAATGAAGTCACTTGGCCAATTCAGATTTAAAGTTACAGATTATAAAATGGATCTAATACATCAATGGTCTGTACAGACAACAATAATGCATAAAATAGTAACATATATAGAAAAGTAGCACATATAAAAAATAATGACAGATAATAATAAGCAGCATAGATAAAAAAACATATATAAGAACATATACAGAGGCTGTATATAAATATTCTGGCATGCATCCTATCTCTTCAACTCTCTAGCTTGCAGAATGGGTTTAATGCATATTTTATCATTCAAACCCCTACATGTAGTAGCCCGCATCCTAATATTCCATTTGAGTTCTGATGTTTCTATTCTATTTCTAACATTGCCTCCCCATTCACGGGGCACAATGTTCTCAATCACCATAAATCTAAAGGAGTGTGTGGGGTTATGCTGCATGACATGTGTAGCTAGTGCACTTGTTTCTATCTGTCTGCTAATAATGTACACATGCTCTCTAATACGATCCAATATAGAAGGACATGCATACCTGGCAGTAGACCAGGTAGACCTTATGCATAGTATCCCAACTAGCATATATATTAAACTCCATCATCCTACCTGTGTCAGGATGTAAAAACCTACTGCTGGTATCAATCAGATGGCAAAAGTTACATTTGTTACAGGGCAAAGTTCCTACAACACTCAAAGCCATCTCATTACTGTTATCCAACTTTGGATAACACAGCATCCTTTTAAGTGATTTTTTATTTCTGAAAGCAAATCTTGGTCTATCCCCCACTACAGATTTTAATTTGTTCATCCATACGTAAGACACACCAATTCCTGTTAAAAATATTCTGTAACAGTTTAATGTTACTGGAGTATGTAAGGGGTACTCTCATTTTATTACAGTGAGTTTCCTCTCTATTAACCATTACCTGCTTCTTAGAGAAGTAAGGTTTCCCTTGATCCCCCCTCATCAATGGTATCTGAGAGAGGACTTCATCAACTTCCTTAGAATTGTAACCTCATGATTTAAAATTATCACTCAGTTGTGTCAATTCTCAATGAAAATTTTCATTCTTAGAATTCAATCTTGATGCCCGTAGGCCCTGTCCTTTGATCACATTTTTAAAAATGTGTGCCACATGCATACTCTGCCTCTGCACATATGTATTTCTATGACATTTCTTTCTATATATCTGGGTGTTAAACTCCCCTTTTGTGTTTCTAATTACTCTTACATCTAAAAATTCTATTACTGTAAGGGAACTACAACATGTAAATTTAAAAAAACTAGTGCTGCTACTCATGTATTGATGTAGGGATTCAAAGGATTTCTCATCTCCTTTCCAAATTAAAATCAAATCATCCACGAACCTCCAGTAAAACAGCAGATGTCCAGGGAATCTATCATTCAAAAGGTGCTGCTTCTCTCAGCTTGCCATAATGATG
Organism: Protopterus annectens; assembly: GCF_019279795.1. NCBI lineage: Eukaryota > Metazoa > Chordata > Ceratodontiformes > Protopteridae > Protopterus > Protopterus annectens. The sequence goes on from NC_056729.1 coordinate 863,848,386, forward strand.
TTGGTGCAGCTATTGGCACATGGCGTGCCCATAGCTATGCCATCCATCTGCCGGTAAATGTTATGCTCAAGCATGAAGGCATTGGTTTTGAGTATTACCTCCATAAACACACACAGAAAGTCGGTAAATTTCACCTCATAATGTCCATCACCCATTAGGTATTTCCTTAAAAGTTCTACACCTATGTCATTCGGTATTGTTGTGAAAAGTGACTGTATATCAAACGTGGCTAGTCTGTAATCTCTATCTATCTCATATTCCTTGGTGAACTGAAATAAATCATTTAAAATATGTCCAGAGTCCTTCAATATATACATTTTCCTGTCTAAAATGGGTTTTAACTATCTTTCAAGGTACAGGGAAAGCGGCTCAATACACCACCCTCTGCCTACAATTACTGGCCTCATAGGTGGACATGTAGGGTGTTTATGGACTTTAGGTAGATCTTGTATTTTAGGAATAACTGGTTCTACCACCACAAAATAAACAGTTCAAAGCGAATCATGCAACAAAGAAGGCAGTCATATAGCACATCATATATTCTTTTGACCATATTATCAATACATGTTCTATCTATTCTTCATATACACTGTCATCACTCAGCATTTGTAACAATGTGTCACAGTAAAACTTATGGTCCAGAACAACAAGTCCCCCCTTATCAGCAGGTCTGATAGAGATGGAAGTGTTTTTTTATAAGGCTTCCAAAGCTAACCTTTCATCTTTACTTAAGTTATAAAAACATTTACTTCTAGTTCTGTTATTAAACATATCATATATTTCCTGCTCACACAACTTTTCAAAGGTTTCCACTACAGTGTTATTAGCAGGGACATATGTACTTTTCTTCCGGAAGGTCATAGCCTTCCTGTTACATTTGTGTTGTTCCCAAACTGTACTTTAAGCATAAGATTGCGAGTGGAAGTTTTTAGTTCAATAATACTACCAGTTAAAGTACTTTTCCCTGCTGGTACAAATGTCATACCTTTAGATAGTACCTGCAGTTCACAAATCGACAGTTGCTTGGAGGAAATGTTCCTAATTAATGATTCCCCATCTGTTGCCACATCTTTTTGATCATCCTGTTGCTCCCTTGCTCTGGCATTGCCTTACTCTTCAGTCTTCCCCTGCTGTTTGATCTTTCAATGACGGCTCACCATTGGTTGCAGGATGTTCCTGGTTAAGGGTGGTATTAGCCACTTCCCTTCTTAAAGGCACCTCTACCACTTCAGAGGTATAGGAATTGTCATTGGAAGCTGTATCCTTATATCTCAGCTAGTTAAAACATGCCCTTGGGCAAAATCATTTGAGTCTCTTTCCAACTTTCTCCATTTTTGGTTTAATAGCTGTCTTTCATATAAAGACACAGACTCAATGATCCAGTCTAATTTCTCATCTAAGACCTATGGCAGAAATGTATCATACAGCTCTATCTGCATATTATTTATGCTGATAACCAGTTCATGCTCCTTTGGTTTGAAGTAATCTACCAGAAGTTGCAAGTAATTGAAGCTTAAACCAAGATTCAATCTTTGCCATTTTATCAATAATTCCTTATGTGTGTCACCATATGTGGGCATTTTTAATACCTGAAGACCACAAAGTATAATGCGTTTCTGCAAACAGGCTTCCAAATGGCATCTCTGAGCTTGAAGCCTTTTTAACATCTCTGAGCTTGAAGCCTTTTTAGCTCATAAAGTTCATTTTCTAGCTTCAATAGATTCCTTTTCAACAAAGTAAAATCACAGTCACTTACTTTCTCACGAGATACGCGATTTATAGCTTCCGGTTGTAAAAGAGGGTTTTCATTCCGTTCAACATACACAGAAAACTGCTCATGATATTCCTTCCATTCTCCAGTCAACCTCAGGGTATAATCAAGTTCAAGGGTACCTGTATTCCCTTTAGCCATGTTCCAATACTGCCCAAAGACAGTAACAGCAAAGCAAACAGTGAGGACAGTAAGGATAAATGGTCCAACACAGTAAAATATAGTGAAGGACCAAGTCACGGCAACACAAAACAAACTATTAATAATAGTGAGCGCTTTTGCAGCACCTTTGCTGCTTCATCAGATATTACAGAAAGAACCAAAAAGCACCATTTTTAAATTATAAACCAGCCAGTGAAGTCACTTGGCCAATTCAGCTTTAAAGTTACAGATTATAAAATGGATCTAATACATCAATGGTCTGTACAAACTAGAATAATGCATAAAATAGTAACATATATTGTAAAGTAGCACATATAAAAATAATGACAAGAAAGAAGAAAAGGAAAGACTTATTAGCAAAAGCTAGGAGCAAAGTCTTGAGGGTAAAGTTAAAAAGTATCAAGCATGTCAGAATGGCTATATTATCATGTTATGTTCAACATACTGATGGGTTATGGCAGAAAGGATGCAATAGTTGCTTTCAAGACAGAAATGCAGATTAAAAATGGATGCATTCATTTTTCCAGTGGTAAATTGAAACACAAAGCAGATCTAACTTCAATCAACTGACTAAATTAATCATGGACAATCAGTGGAGTCCTCTAATGTAAGGTGGGGAAACAGCCATAGCTTTCGTAGAAAAAGCAGAATAAAAATAAGACCATTCAACTGGTCAATAGTAAGCTCAATTAAACATCTCTCGGTTTAAACAGCTCAATGAAAACAGTTTGTGGAAGCCAATGTAGAAAATATTGTTGTTTCCAAACCTATCAACACCAGAAGCTGAATATGTTATCATTAATGATGTAGTAAGTGAGGCACTATAAATGTTCACTAGTTGTAAAATTAAACACGTGCTTCGTTGGGAATAGGGAAACTGAAGGTCAAATAATTTAAAATAGTATGATACAAAAAAACAAAAGTGAAGCAAATATTATGAATTTCAGTCTGCCTGAAGGTTGTTCTGGTAGCAAATCAGTGGACCCGAGTCAAATCATGCAAATGGAAGAAATGAGCTAGCAGAGAGAATAAACAGAGTAATGGAAAGAATGGAAGCTCTGGATACCACATAAATGGAATTTTCAATTTATGTATTGGGTACAGGATTGCAAAGGATCAAAGCTTGTGGAGAGCACATCACTGTAAGTTACCTCAGTAACTGCAGTCTGAGTGGGCATTGAGTTTAAATTAGAATTTAGGTTTGTCATTAAACTATGTGAAGGCAAATCTAGATAGATTCCTGCAGCCAGATAGAGCCCCAAAAAGCCTACAAGAGAACTAAAGTAAGTTTGAGGCAGTGAAGAACAGCCCTGGTAAAGAACAAGATAAAAAATCCTTAGTGTCTACTTTCAAGCACAGTCCATGTCCACAAAGATAAGGATGAAACAGCAAGAAGTCGAATGGAAAGTGATACACTGCCCTAATATGTGGGTGACAGCAACAAACCTAGAGAGAGCAAATCCGCTACGTTCTGGTTGCATACCTCTGTAAGCAGGCACAACAAATGTGGTGATGTTCAAAAAAGGCCATTTCCACTGTAAGAGCCAAAAGCAAAGGCACAGTTGCAAGCCAAAAATTCTTAGGAGTCCAGGATGTTTAACATACTTGAAGTTGAAAGGGGCTATAGCTGTAATGGATTCAGCAGTCTAATTGCTTTGACAGATGAATGGAATCAATAAATGGCACCAGATGGAGCCAGAAAAGAAATGAAGCAAGCCAGTAGAAAGAACAGGAGCCCTAAACTTTAAAGGTAGCTCCTGTGTTCACTAATCCAGCACAGAGGAATGCTAAAAGGATAGCCTGGGGAAGGAATACATGAAGCTGAACCCTTTCATAAGACTTTATCCAATACTATTGTCTATGTGACCAAAAAAAGATGTTCTCCTGTTTTGGTGCCTAAGTGCCACCTTGCATGCTCAGTCACATGGTACCCACTTTTTTTGGCATTTTGTGCTTTCTGCGTGACTGAGATAAGAGGTTTCGCTGTTTCAGTACTATCACTGTGTCCTCGCATGCTCATACCACACTGTAGACAAAGTTTGCTGGAACTGTGTCCTTTCTTCTTCTTCTTTTTTTTTAATCAACAATATGGTCATGATTTAGGGTGTCTGCCGAAAGAAAACCACTCTGTCAGTTGCTGAGATATATAGGAGTACATGGCTATCTCTGGCCAGTGGGACATAATGATGGATCCCCCCAACAAAGTAGAGAAATGCAATATGCCTGAGGGAGCAGATGCAGTGAAAAGAAAGGGCTTTACTAAGGGCTGCTTTTTCTGAGGGGCCAAGAAAAGAGTAGCATGATACAGTCAACAGGGCTTGTACAGACTTGTCAAAACAGTAGGACTGGGTGAATATATCTGTAAATTGTATGCCTTCATCATGAGTGGAAGCTTTCATTAATCAGATTGCCATAATCTGTGTCCTGCTTTTGCACAGTAAATCTTAAGGGCATAGCTAATCGTATATAAAATCAGTAAATTCTTTAATGGGTTGTGACTAGATACAATATAGTATATAACTAACCATTTGAACAGATAAGGTGCTGAGAGAGACTCTACACATTTGAACACTTTATATAGGTTCATACTAGGCTATCTGCCCTAGGGCATTTATAAGCCTAGCCAGAATGTGCTTGGCTTTCGCCATCCATTTTAAATTTATTTTGCTATGCCCTTTTTCGAGGTTAGTATACTGTGCCTCTGTCTAACAGTGACACAGAAGTGATACCCGGGGTAAATATACGATCTACCATCCACTCATCAAGATTCCTCTTGAAGAGAGTCAATGAGGGACTCTGCCTAACCTGGACTGGGATTTTATTCCAGAGTGAAGGGAGCCTCTGGGTTATGAATCTGTCCCTCCAGCATGTCCTATTTATTTCAGTGCTGAGGTTCAAGTCTCGAGCGTAGCTCGATGGGATTTGGATTTTCTGAGGTGCAGCATGTCCATTAATTCCGGGTTGGACATGGCTTTATACGTCAGGCACAGATCGCCTCTGAACAGGTGGTATGCCACTGAGTAGAGCTGGAGTTTCTTTAACCGGGCAGCATATGGCATCTGTTTGAGCCCTTTGATCCTCTTGGTGAGGTACTTTTGGGGTCTTTCCAGTTGCTGCAGGTGTCTGGTAAGGTACATCCCAAAAGGGGCATTGTACTCAATTATGGGCCTGATGAGGGATGAGTAAAGAGGCACGATGACCTCCCCTGATCTAGATGTGAATCCCTTCATGATTAGGGGTGCTATATAAAATGTTTTTCTAACCACTTTGGCCACGTGGTTGTCAAATGAGAGATTGCTATCAACTTGGGTCCCCAGGTCCCTAATTACTTCTTCTGTACTTAATGGATTACCACCTATGTGGTAATTTGTGGGCACTTTGTTTTTGCCAAAGGGGATGACTATACACTTTTTGGCATTTAGCTTGAGGCCATGGCTCTGGCACCAGTTGTCTGTTTCTATGAGGCCCTTTTGGAGGATGCTTGTGTCGGCTGGAGAGTCGATTATGGCGCCCAGTTTGCAGTCATCTGCGAACTTGGTCAGCCACAGTCCTTCCATGTTGGCCTGTACCTCCGAGAAATATATACCGAACAAGAGAGGTCCCAGGACTGAGCCTTGTGGGACACCACTTGTAACTGGTTTGGAGTCTGACATGGCTCCAGCAATTCTAACCATGTGGGTTTTGTCCTTGAGCCAGTTTGCAATCCATCTAGTGACGTAGGGGGTTATATTTAAGCTGGTGAGCTTATCTATAATGCCCGAGTGGGGTACTGTATCGAAGGCTTTTGCGAGGTCCAGGTAGGCTGTGTGGACCACCTTCCCCTCGTCAATGGCCTTGGTGACTGTTTCAAACAAATCAACCAGGTTTAAGAGGCAGGATCTGCCCTTAACAAAGCCGAACTGGGTAGGATCCAGTGTCTCTAGGTCCCCAATATCTTTATTTATGAGGTCCATGATGATCCTTTCCATAGCTTTGCAGACCAAGCTAGTCAGGCTTATGGGGCAATAGTTTCCAGGATCTGTTGAGGCACCACCTTTATGGATAGGGACCACTGTTGCTGTACGCCACTCTTTGGGCACATATCCTGTAGTAAGGCTGAGATTGAACAGTAGTTTTATGTTTGGGTTTAGCTCTTCTTGGAGTTCATGTAGGATGCAGCCCGGGACACCATCTGGTCCCATTGATGCTGTGTTTTTTGCTTTGGAGAGGGCGGCTCTTACCTGAACATCTGTGATGTCAGGGGGGCAGCACTCTGCTGGGATAGATATTTGCCCTTTTGGTTGGGAGGGGGGGAGAAGTTTGCGCTGAACCTGTCAGCTAGGATGTTGGCAATGTGTGTGGGTTCAGTGTATTTTCTGTCATTTTGGACTAATTCTGAGCATATCTGGGAATTCCCACCCAGGTTCCTAACATAACTAAAGAAAGCCTTGTGATTATCCTTACTGTCCTGTGCAATTTTTCTCTCGAAGCTGGCCTTAGACAATTTTATGACTGCCCGTAGTTTTTTGCTAATACTGATCAGTGATGCCTTCCCTTTTTGGGATTTTGCTCTATCATTTAGTAGCTTCCTCCTTCTATTGTATAGTTTGTTTATGGCTGGGGTCCACCAGAAAGGACGTCTGCCTTTGGAGGATTGGGTCTTGGTTTTATTTGGGATCGCATGATCCATACATTCCTGAAGGCGTTCATAGAATGCGTTTATAAAGGATTCTACGGTCTGGGCCATATTTTCCACAGGCCCGGGGGCTTTGAAGGAATCCACCTCGGTTTTGAGGAGTGTGAAATTTGCTTTAGAGAAGTTTTTCACTGTGGTTTTCTGGGCAGGGGGTGGGGTCGGGATGTGAATATCCAGTGAGATTAGTTTATGGTCTGATCTTACCAGTGAGGGACACACTTCTGGTCTGGAGCATAGAGTCCCCATGTTGGTGATGATCAGGTCCAGTATGTTTTCCCCTCTCGTGGGAGTGGTAACAAGTTGTTCTATAGCATTTGAGTTTATAAATTCTAGGAACCTTTGGGCTAGGGTGTTAGAGCTAGAGTAATGCTCCCAGTCTATGTTTGGGTAGTTGAAGTCGCCCAATATAATGGTGTTTGGAGAGACCTTCATATTTTCCAGTGTTCTCAGGAAGGCCGAGTGGGGTTCCTGGGTTTGGGAGGGTGGTCTGTAGCAGGCTATAAACTGGAATGCAGTTTTACCCACTGTTAGTTGCACATGGATAGTCTCTGATGCTTCGTGCTTTGCCACTAACCTGGAGGTGTGGGTATCTTTGAAGAATATCGATACTCCCCCCTTTTGTGGTTCGGTTCAAGTTTTGGGGCCGAAAAGCATGGTATGAGGTATAACCTGGTAGTGCTGGGGTGCTCTTGGGAGCCCTGAACCAGGTTTCTGTCACTGCACAGATATCTATGTTCTCCATGCTAAGGAGAGTTTCGAGTGCGTGCATCTTGAGGTTTAGACTTCTGACATTGAGTAGCATTACTCTTAGTTTCTTATCCCTTGTGATACCTATGGAGGTGGGTTTGTCTTTTGAGCCTTGCCTAAAAAAGGCACTATGGGGGTAGCAAGAGCCTTTGCCAATATCTGAAAGCCCAGGGTTGACAGGTGCAAGCTGTCCCTAGCGAAGCATCGTGGCTTGTCGAGCATATCATCCCAAGCTGACAGGCATTGGATCCCCTTTGAATGACACCAGTACTTAAGCCAATTGTTGAAATTGATCATCTTGTCTTCATATTGTGGCATCATTCTTGGTGAGGGTAAGATGCTACTCAAGGTCAGGGTCATACTGGCCTGGGCTACATGCTCAGAGAGCTCCTCTATGTCTCTTTTCATGTAGTCCAGGGAGGTACGTCTCAGGTCATTCACACCAGCATGGACAATGACTGAGTCATATTTGTACTTGCCTTGGAGTGACCTGAGTGCTTGTGTTATGTGGCGGATCCTAGCGCCCGACAGGCTGCTCACCGTGACCCTCTCCTTGTTCAGCCTGGTGAGCGGGACGTCAGTGTGCCTGACGATAGAGTCACCTATTACAAATGTATCAGGTGTGTTGTTTAGTCTTAAGGGCTGTGACTGTTCGGCACACTGGCCTTGTGAGATATGTGTTGCACGTGTTTTGTTTTGGGGTAGCGGTTGCTTGGGTGTCTGCTTTGGAGGTCTCTGCTGCTTAGGCAGATCTTTATTTAGAGCCTCCGAGTATGTTTTTATGTGATTATGTGTTTGGTTTGCTGTCGTGGTACGTCTATGTGAGACTGGAATTGTAGTGAGTGTGGTTTCCTTCTCCTCCTGACTGGTTATGCCAGTATTGAGTTGAGAGAGCTTAGCCTCCAGTTTGGCTATATGGTTGCATCTCTCACATGTGTTGGAATTTGTTGGGAGGAGGAGAGGGTTGTCTGTGTACATGAGGCAGTTGTAACATTGCCTCAAGATTCCCAGATTCACCAGCTGGACCGGAGAGGAGATTGACAACTGACCTTTGGACATGCTAGAATAATATTGGGAATTCCTTTATAATTGAAAACAAGGGCCAGTGGGGAGTGAGGGTGTAGTGCTTTTAATTTTTAGTGCTGACTTATATAATTGCTTTAGTGAGCAAGTGCCAGGTAACTTAAGTGCAATGTGTTACAGGTAACTTAAATGCAAAAACGACAAACAGTAACTTTCTTTCAAGTGAAACAAGGAAATAAATACAGTAAGCAATGCAGATATCACTAGTGATCCACAGAAATGCTGAGAAGCCGCGTATTAGGTGGAATTAGCGTTCCAGGGAAATTACAAGCAAACAAACAAGCCTATAAACAAAGCTAGATTCAGCAGGTCTGGATCTAGTCTATGCTACAGCAAACAAGGTGTACCAATTTCAGTAAGATACAGTTCAAATATTCAGGCACTATAAACCTTTAACCAGAAATTCCCAGCTCAGAAGGGCAGAGTCCAGCCTCTTCTCCCACAAGAGTGCAGACCACGAACCTTCTTAATGTAAAATAACTGGCCTGAAGCCCAAGTGCTTAAACCAGAACTAATACACTTTAAGAATAACAGACACTGGGCTCTCAATCAGCAGTTCCCAACTTAGAAGGATGAAAGCTACCTGTCCTGCCACCACAGTGCATGCCACAAACCTTCCTAATGTAAAACAACTGGTCTGAAGCCCAAGTGCTTAATCCAAAAGACTTAGAATGATAGCTACACTTTAATGAAGTTACTACCAAGCAGTAATAAATACAATTGAACACTTTAGAGAATGCCTGGATTAGTGCTCAAGTTACACAAACAAAGCTAGATCCAGCAGGCCCGAATCCAGCCTATGCCAAAGCAAACAAGGCGCACCAACTTCAGTAAGAAGCAGTTCATATATGCATGCACTATAAGCCTTTAACCAGAAATTCCCAGCTCAGAAGTGCAGAGTCCAGCCTCTCCTCCCACAAGAGTGCAGGCCATGAACCCTCTTAATGTAAAATAACTGTCCTGAAAGCCCAAGTGCTTAAACCAGAATTAATACACTTTTAGAATAACAGACACTGAGCCCTCAATCAGCAGTTCCCAACCTAGAAGGATGTAAGCTACCTGTTCTGCCACTACAGTGCAGACTACAAACCCTCTCAGTGCAAAACAACTGGTCCGAAGCCCAAGTGTTTAAACCAAAAGGCTTAGAATGAGTTACACCAAGCAGTAATAAATACAATCGAGTACTTTTAAGATGATGCAAAAGTAAAATAAAGTAGGTAGAAACACAAGTACAGTAAAAGCAGATGAAATTTTTTTTTAAACCCTCGTTGTCACTCACTCTGGAGCTGGTCATGTGGAATATTGTCCTTCCTTGGTTGCTGCTACCTGTGATGAAAAATAGTTTATTGATGGAGTCAGTTTTATTCTATATAAATTGCTAATTTTGAGGAGTTGCAGGCGGATTTTTGGGGAAGGAGGCACTTCAGCTATTGATATCTGGAGTTATGTGAGCAGTCTGTCTACCAAAGGTTCTGTAGTAAGTTGGCAGCAACTTTTTCAATGTTTATATTGATTTGGTATGACCTGCACAATTTATGCTTGGGAAAACTGGGCACTTTTCCCTTCCATTTTTTTTATGGTGACTTGAAAGCATTAACTATTAAAAACAAAAATGTGAAGTCTTATTAACCATTTGTATGCAAAGTACATACTATAGAAGTAATTGTTTTATAGCATTAAAGGGAAATTCATGCATGCATCACTGATGAACCAGTTGTTTACTGCTTCGCATGCCATGTCTGTTCCTGCTGTATGCTCCTATTATGTAGATGTCTACTAATGGTAGAAATAATAAATGTAGAACTGAAGGACTCTAGATAATGCATGTATAAATAGGCTTCATTTCAACTAAACCCTCTTGAGAAGCTGTGTTAGTAAGTTTACTTATTTTTCCTCTTAATTGTGGATGCACTGTATATTAGTGCTACTCTGAAAGTGCAAGCTGGACTGCTTGGGTATCCATACATACAAGGAGCACATCTTTCAATGTACTCTATAAAATGATGGGTAAGCATTGATCCTTTCACAAGAATGGTGTGTTTGTATTTATTTGTGTTATGTTGCATATATATAATGCACACCAAAGTGAAGCCCTTTTGCCAAATCCACTTTTACTTTTTTTTTTAAGAATATTTTTCTTCTGAGTAAGAAATGGATTCAGTTTCCTCCTTCTACTAGTCAAACAGACTAGAGCTGGTAAACAAACAGCAGTATACATCAGTGCATCTGTTGTTTAGAGACACTTTGAAAGTAAACTGTATGGCATGTTTGAGTTCACTGCATTGCCTTCATCTTGTTGAGTGACTTTTTTTAGCTGTTTTCAAAAACAAAGTAGTTTACTTTCCTCCATTAAAAATAATGAGTCATATACTAAAATGAATTAGCTTTAATGTAGTAAAAAAAGAAAAAAAGCAACTTACAAACTGAAGCAGATAACAATGGCTTCATTATATTTATAACATTAAACATACAGTCATTTCAGGACTATGTTTTTATAGGATTCACAGTGGTTTCAAGGCTATTTTAGTTTAATGACCATACACACCTTGCCAATACTTTACTTAATTTCTCATGGAGTGAGAGGCCAGTTAATCACAGGACAAATTTGACAGCAAATGTATAGTTATCCAAGTTTAACCTGAAGAAAGGTAGAGAATCATTGTTTAACCAGCAGGTGTCGTTTACTCTAAAGAAGGGGGAGGTGCTGGATGAAGAATGTATCTCACCTGCACATTCTATTTATAAACTGATGAAAGCTGTGCTCTCCAATTAAAGTGTTACATGCCTAGCTGAGATGTAAGAGGTCAAGAATCACCATATATATCTAATGGTGCAGGAAGTCAGGTACAGGTCACTTCTCAGAAGACTATAATGCAATGCACAGAGTACAAGGACATTTCTTTCAGCCTCTCCTGATAACTAAGGTTATGAAGACCAGAGATCTGTTTTTGTAGGTGAGATGCCATGTGTTACACATACTGAATGAAAGATTGTACTCTATAATGAGTCTGACCAGTGCTGAATATAGGGGAACAATAAGATCTTTGGATCAAGAAACAATACCATTGGCTACAAGTTGTGATGAGTAAAAGGATTTCCTGACGAGTTGAAATGTCATGATCAATGAAGAGGGAATGTTGATCAAAGTGCTCAGGTCCCAACCTATATTTTCTTCTTGTAAAGTTGTGTTGCCCATACTGCATATTGTGGGTAATGACTGTTTACTGAAAGAAACAATACTATAATTTATAGCATTCAATTTAAGTCCATTTTGCTGTACAGCAGATGTTAACTACAGAAAGATATTTCTGAATGGTGCAGATAACAGTTACACCCTGTTTCCAGTCATCTGTATATCTGGTTAACCAGAGGTCCTGGTTAACATTTTTTGAGATCAGAGAAGCAGAAGTAAAACAGAAGAGGACCCAGCACAGATCAACGGAGAATTCCCATGGTTACTTTAGCACTATTTGAAGAAGCACTTGCCACATGAACTATGTGAGTTCTGTCTTGCAGCCAATTGGTACTCTACCTTAAATCATAAAGATTTATGTAAAGGATACCTTACATAAAGATTTAGGTTTAAGGATGACAACTTACTTTCAAATCTGGATTCAGCCACTAAGCAGGAACCCTTGAATGAGAGATTTAGCCATCCCTTGAAAAATAATTTGAACTATCTATTGTCTCGTCCTACGTTGATATATACAGGATCCTCCTGGAATGACACCAGCTATTAAGCCAATTATTAAAGCTAATTATCTTTTCTTTACACCTAGGCATCATTCTTGGTCATGGAAGGAATCCACTCAGGACCAGAGTCATACCAGCAACCATCACATGCCTAGGAGCTCTGACATGTCTCATCATATGCCCTTCAGAATACTGTACCCTAGATTATTCACTCCCCTGTGGACCACTACCATATCATAGTCATACATCCCTTGGGAAAAGGTCCTGAGGGCCCTTGTACTGTCTGTGATCCTAGCACCTGGGAGGAAGCTGTCAATAAACCTATCCCTCTTCATCCTGCTTTGTGAAGAATCACCATGCCTAACATTCTTATCAGAAGTTAGTTTAGCATTACTTGACTGGGAACAACTATGCTGTTGGTGACTTGTAGGAGTGTACAGATTAGCTGGATTTTGGGACTTCCACTGAAGCCTATTTTTAAATGTTCTAGGAAGCTTTGGCAAGGATAGCTTTATGGCATTAACAAATACTATTTTAGTTTGTTCTGTTTGAAAATGTGGTAGTTATTGAGAAGAATATGTGCCTGTTTGATGCTCACTGTGTATTAAAGCTTGTGATAGGGATGCTTACATATTAAGTAAGTATATGCCCCTCATAGACAGAACCTTCTGTGTTAAGTAGGCATTTATCAGTAAGCATACACTGCCTTAGGATGCCAAGTGATGGGAGATTGGTGAAGGAAGGGAAATGAGTTTGGTGACTCTCCATGTTGTCCAGTGCTTTAAGTCTTACCTAACTGCACAATGAAGCTAAGTGTTAACCTGACTAAATGGTGTCAATAGGATGACCAACAGAACACTGATAACAAAACCATAATGTCACTTGTACATATCTTGACTTACAATTAGTTTTTGGTCTGTAACCCCCACAGCCTAAAATAGGTCCATATGGATCAGTGATCCACCCCGGAAAATTAAAATAAAAAAATATAAACACATATTGATTTAACTAATAATACAAGTCAACAAAATAATGGATTTTGTAATATGACTCATGTTTGCAGTGTACAACTCAGTAGTAATCCATATATATTCTCTTTCATTATTTTTACACGTGTTTCAAAACATTATTTGTTACTAACTGGATAGATTATAACCAGTTTTGATGAGCAAAACATTAACGTTTCTAAATAGTTAATCACATGTAACACTTGAGACACATAATTTTGAAGAGTACAAAATCATGAAGAAATGCATTTATTTTTCTTTAAAACATATTCCATTTAAAGAATACTGACTATATTCACATTTTGGTCTGCCATTACCCTGGCTTATTTCTTGATATTCTAATACTCCTTTAAGTACCAAATAACAAGTACTATTTATGCAGTAGTTGTTATAATTTGTTTCCTTTTCTTTTCTTCATCTGTATCCATATCCCTTGTTGTGGACGTAGGATTAGTTCTCCCACTAAGCACAGCTCTTCTCTCTTTTGTTTTGTTTCTACAGTAAAACGTCTCAGGATGGCAGACAATATGGCTTTCTCTTCTATCACTGCAAAACGCTGACCTATGATTTGAAAAAGTAAAAGTTTAGAAGTTTATTTGCTTTATCTATTTATGTATTTATTAACAATGCAAATTTCACAATTATTTGCATTTTATCATGCAAATCAAGACAGCAGTCTCACTTGGGGTTGTGGGGTTGACATAATGGTTAAGGCATTTCCCTCACAGACCAAAGATACACGGTTTGATTCTCACCTTTGAAGGAAATTGCTTAGTGTTACAGTGGCCCACAAGGGCAGCTATCCTCGTACTTACCTATGAACTTCCAGTATGACATTTCAGATTTACGTTGTATATAATGTAGCATGGGTAGGCATACTGTCAAACATCTAGCATAATACTGTGGCAGGGCTAGCCACTCGACTGTGAAAAAATACAGCTGTAGGTGATTTGGTCATGTTGACTAATGTCGCCAAATGGGCATGGGTATTTGTTGGTGATAAGTGGATTGATGACCTGGCCTACTTCAATCTACCCCTGGGACTCATGCTAATGATGGAAGGGGTGTATGTGCCTCTATTGTCCAGTGTGTGCCTGCCATAAATCCCAGCAGCCCAGAGTTAGTAAGCTACTGGCCTGCTAGTGTCCAGCTGCCCAGCCTGGGTTACCTGGGATAGCTCTGTTGAGTGAAAGCTGGATGTAAAACCAATCAACCTGCCAAACATGAACTAACAAATGCTACACTCATTGTAGGTTCACTGACATGGTGCAGCTTGGAAATGGATGACATGGTGGTACGAAGGAGTCTGAACATCCTATGTATCCAAGAGACAAGATGGAAGGGCAGTGCAGCAAAGACACTTAGCTTGGGATCCAGAATCTACTATTCAAGAGGAGGACAGGCTAGAAATGGCGTGGAAATTGTGATGAGAGAGAGACATATCATCAGAATACGTGACAGACTCATTGCAAACAGACTCCAGTGTAATGATAGGACAGTATTCATAATCTCAGCCTATGCTTCACAGCAGGGTTGTGATAGTGAGGAAAAGAGTGCATTCATACAGAAGCTGCAGGACCTACTATATAAATCAAGACAACATGACTTGGTGTTGATAACTGGTGACTTGAATGCACACATCAGGACAAACAGAACAGGATATGAAGTCTGTCTGGGTCCACATGGGTGAGGCAACAGGAATAAAGAGGCCATTCTAGATTTTTGTTTGGCAAATGTCTTGGTAGTAGCCATCACATGGTTCAGAAAGAGAGACAGTCATAAGATCACATACAAAAGTGGCCAACATGCAACTCAGGTAGACTTCCTCCTAGAAAGGAAAGGGCACTGGTGTAGAATCACAATATATAACATAAAGTATCCTGTTTTTTGTTTATTTTGTTCTTTATTTCTTTGTTGTTTATAGCACTTTGTGTACTGTGTATTTTATCTAGCTAGTTTCACTGTGTGTAAGGTATTAACTGGAAATTGTCCACTCTTATTAAGCATCTGTTGGGTTGTTTGTTTATGATAACTTGTTGCAGTTAAACTCTTTTTTCTAGTGGCTCCTTTAGCTGTTTAAAACTTTCATTTAAAGGCTCACTGCTGCTTTTCAGCTGTGAGTAACATTTCTGCAGTTTGTTCTAAGTAGTGGGGATATTTGTAGCATTTCCATATTCAGGCTTGTATTTGGGCCTAGTGTTTGTGGAGGCTGTGTGTCTGAGCACATAATTCAGGGACATCTTGTTTTAGCCAAAGCCATCAGGCATTTCAGTGAGAGAGAATTGTTTGAGGTCATTGGCTGACTGAGGTCTCCTGGACTACAGCTTAGACTAAGCACCTCATTGGTTCTTTTGAGATTTCTTTCTTAAAAGCTGTCTCAGGTTTCAACTTTCTGTTACCTAAGAAGCTCAGTTGTGAGTGTTCAGCCATTTTACAGTGAGCTGATCGAAGAAAGGACACTCAGCAAACTCGGAGCTACAGTATATAACATTAAGTATCCTGTTTTTTGTTTATTTTGTTCTTTATTTCTTTGTTGTTTATAGCACTTTCTGTACTGTGTATTTTTTCTAGCTAGTTTCACTGTGTGTAAGGTATTAACTGGAAATTGTCCACTCTTATTAAGCATCTGTTGGGTTGTTTGTTTATGATAACTTGTTGCAGTTAAACTCTTTTTTTCTAGCGGCTCCTTTAGCTGTTTAAAACTCTCATTTAAAGGCTCACTGCTGCTTTTCAGCTGTAACATTTCTGCTGTTTGTTTTCCACCCTCCCTCCCTGTTGGCATAGTGTTTTTATAGTTGGTGGCTTTGCAGTTACCCGCCCCTAGTGTAAATTTGATCTGGGACCCTCCTCCCAGTCTAGTGTCATTACCTCATTCTACCCAGTACAGGGAGAGCATTTGAGAAGTCCAATCAGCTTAGTTTCTGCTACTCCTTTCTCTCTTTCCTTTCTCTCTTTCCAAAAAAAAAAAAATAAAAAAATAAAAAATTATCTGCTTTTACTGTATTTGTGTTTTTTCCTACTTTATTTTGCTTTTGCGTCATCTTAAAAGTACTCAATTGTATTTATTACTGCTTGGTGTAACTCATTGTAAGCCTTTTAGTTTAAGCACCTGGGCTTCAGACCAGTTTTACATTAGGAAGGTTTGTGGTCTGCACTGTAGTGGCAGAACAGGTAGCTTACATCCTTCTAAGTTGGGAACTGCTGATTGAGGGCTCAGTGTCTGTTATTCTAAAAGTGTATTAATTCTGGTTTAAGCACTTGGGCTTGAGGCCAGTTATTTTACATTAAGAGGGTTCGTGTTCTGCACTCTTGTGGGAGGAGAGGCTGGACTCTGTCCTACTGAGCTGGGAATTTCTGGTTAAAGCTTATAGTGCCTGCATATTTGAACTGCTTCTTACTGAAATTGGTACACCTCGTTTGCTATAGCATAGACTAGATCCAGGCCTGTTGAATCTAGCTTTATTTGTATAACTTGAGCACTAATCCAGGCATTCTTTAAAGTATTCAGTTGTATTTATTACTGCTGGTAGTAACTTGATTAAAGTGTAGCTATCATTTCTAAGTCTTTTGGATTAAGCACTTGGGCTTCAGACCAGTTGTTTTACATTAGGAAGGTTTGTGGCCTGCACTGTGGTGGCAGGACAGGTAGCTTACATCCTTCTAAGTTGGGAACTGCTGATTGAGAGCTCAGTGTCTGTTATTCTAAAAGTGTATTAGTTCTGGTTTAAGCACTTGGGCTTCAGGCCAGTTATTTTACGTTAAGAAGGATTGCGGTCTGCACTCTTGTGGGAGAAGAGGCTGGACACTGCCCTTCTGAGCGGGGAATTTCTGGTTAGAGGGTTATAGTGCCTGCATATTCTAACTGTTTCTTACTGAAATTGGTACACCTTGTTTGCTGTAGCATAGACTAGATCCAGGCCTGCTGAATCTAGCTTTATTTGTATGCTTGTTGTTTGTTTATTTCCCTGAAACGCTAATTCCACCTAAAACGCGGCCTTTTAGCACTTCTGTGGATCCCTAGTGATATCTGCATTGCTTACTGTACTTATTTCCTTGTTTCACTTGAAAGAAAGTTACTGTTTGTCGTTTTTGCATTTAAGTTACTTGTAACACATTGCATTTAAGTTACCTGGCACTTGCTCACTAAAGCAATTATATAAGTCAGCTCTAAAAAATTAAAAGCACTACACCCTCACAAACTCCCCTTGAGTACCTTGTTCCCCATTGGCCCTTTTTTTCCCAATTATAAAGAAATTCCCCATACTATTCTAGCATGTCCAAAGGTCAGTTGTCAATCTCCTCTCCGGTCCAGCTGGTGAATCTGGGAATCTTGAGGCAATGTTACAACTGTCTCATGTACACAGACAACCCTCTCCTCCTCCCAACAAATTCCAACACATGTGAGAGATGCAACCATATAGCCAAACTGGAGGCTAAGCTCTCTCAACTCAGTACTGGCATAACCAGTCAGGAGGAGAAGGAAACCACACTCACTACAATTCCAGTCTCACATAGACCTACCACGACAACAAACCAAACACATAAACACACAAAAACATACTCGGAGGCTCTAAATAAAAATCTGCCTAAGCAGCAGAGACCTCCAAAGCAGACACCCAAGCAACCGCTACCCCAAAACAAAACATATGCAACACATAGCTCACAAAGCCAGTGTGCCGAACAGTCACAGCCCTTAAGGCTAAACAACACACCTGATACACTTGTAATAGGTGACTCTATCGTCAGGCACACTGACGTCCCGCTCACCAGGCTGAACAAGGAGAAGGTCACAGTGAGCTGCCTGTCGGGCGCTATGATCCGCCACATAACACAAGCACTCAGGTCACTCCAAGGCAAGTACAAATATGACTCAGTCATTGTCCATGCTGGTGTGAATGACCTGAGACGTACCTCCCTGGACTACATGAAAAGAGACACAGAGGAGCTCTCTGAGCATGTAGCCCAGGCCGGTATGACCCTGACCTTGAGTAGCATCTTACCCTCACCAAGAATGATGCCACAATATGAAGACAAGATGATCAATTTCAACAACTGGCTTAAGTGTTGGTGTCATTCAAAGGGGATCCAATGCCTGTCAGCCTGGGATGACATGCTCGACAAGCCACGATGCTTCGCTAGGGACGGCTTGCACCTGTCACGCCTGGGCTTTCAGATATTGGCAAAGGCTCTTGCTACCCCATAGTGCCTTTTTTAGGCAAGGCTCAAAAGACAAACCCACCTCCATAGGTATGACAAGGGATAAGAAACTAAGAGTAATGCTACTCAACGCCAGAAGTCTAAACCTCAAGATGCACGCATTTGAAACTCTCCTTAGCATGGAGAACATCGATATCTGTGCAGTAACAGAAACCTGGTTCAAGGCTCTCGAGAGCACCCCAGCACTACCAGGTTATACCTCATACCATGCTTTTCGGCCCCAAAACTTGGACCGAACCACAAAAGGAGGGGGAGTATCAATATTCGTCAAAGATACCCACACCTCCAGGTTGGTGGCACAGCACGAAGCATCAGAGACTATCCATGTGCAACTAACTGTGGGTAAAACTGCCTTCCAGTTTATAGCCTGCTACAGACCACCCTCCCAAACACAGGAACCCTACTTGGCCTTCCTGAGAATACTGGAAAATATGAAGGTCTCTCCAAACACCATTATATTGGGCGACTTCAACTACCCAAACATAGACTGGGAGCATTACTCTAGCTCCAACACCCTAGCCCAAATGTTCCTAGAATTTATAAACTCAAATGCTATGGAACAACTTGTTACCACTCCCACAAGAGGGGAAAACATATTGGACCTGATCATCACCAACATGGGGACACTATGCTCCAGACCAGAAGTGTATCCCTCACTGGTAAGATCAGACCATAAACTAATCTCACTGGATATTCACATCCCGACCCCACCCCCTGCCCAGAAAACCACAGTGAAAAACTTCTCTAAAGCAAATTTCACACGCCTCAAAACCGAGGCGAAATCCTTCAAAGCCCCCAGGCCTGTGGAAAATACGGCCCAGACCGCAGAATCCTTTATAAATGCATTCCATGAACACCTTCAGGAATGCATGGATCATGCAATCCCAAATAAAACCAAGACCTAATCCTCCAAAGGCAGACGTCCTGTCTGGTGGACCCCAGCCATAAACAAACTATACAATAGAAGGAGGAAGCTACTACATGATAGAGCAAAATCCCAAAAAGGGAAGGCATCTCTGATCAGTACTAGCAAAAAACTACGGCACTCATAAAATCGTCTAAGGCCAGCTTCGAGAGAAAAATTGCACAGGACACTAAGGATAATCACAAGGCTTTCTTTAGTTATGTTAGGAACCTGGGTGGGAATTCCCAGATATGCTCAGAATTAGTCCAAAATGACAAAAAATACACCGAGCCCACAGACATTGCCAACACCCTAGCTGACAGGTTCAGTGCAAACTTCTCCCCCCCCCCCACCAAAAGGGCAAATATCTATCCCAACAGAGTGCTGCCCCCCTGACATCTCAGATGCTCAGGTAAGAGCTGCCCTCTCCAAAGCAAAAAACACAGCATCAATGGGACCAGATGGTGTCCCGGGCTGCGTCCTACATGAACTCCAAGAAGAGCTAAACCCAAACATAAAACTACTGTTCAATCTTAGCCTTACTACAGGATATGTACTCAAAGAGTGGCATACAGCAACAGTGGTCCCTCTCCACAAAGGTGGTGCCTCAACGGATCCTGGAAACTATCGCCCCATAAGCCTGACTAGCTTGGTCTGCAAAGCTATGGAAAGGATCTTCATGGACCTCATAAATAAAGATATTGGGGACCTACAGACACTGGATCCTACCCAGTTTGGCTTTGTTAAGGGCAGATCCTGCCTCTTAAACCTGGTCGATTTCTTTGAAACAGTCACCAAAGCCATTGACGAGGGGAAGGTGGTCCACATAGCCTACCTGGACCTCGCAAAAGCCTTCGATACAATACCCCACTCGGGCATTATAGATAAGCTCACCAGCTTAAATATAAACTCCTATGTCACTAGATGGGTTGCAAACTGGCTCAAGGACAGAACCCACATGGTTAGAATTGCTGGAGCCATGTCAGACTCCAAACCAGTTACAAGTGGCGTCCCACAAGGCTCAGTCCTGGGACCTCTCTTGTTCGGTATATATTTCTCGGCGGTACAGGCCAACACGGAAGGACTGTGGCTGACCAAGTTCGCAGATGACTGCAAACTGGGCGCCATAATCAACACTCCAGCCGACACAAGCATCCTCCAAAAGGGCCTCATAGAAACAGACAACTGGTGCCAGAGCCATGGCCTCAAGCTAAACGCCAAAAGTGTATAGTCATCCCTTTGGCAAAAACAAAGTGCCCACAAATTACCACATAGGTGGTAATCCATTAAGTACAGAAGAAGTCATTAGGGACCTGGGGACCCAAGTTGATAGCAATCTCTCATTTGACAACCACGTGGCCAAAGTGGTTAGAAAAACATTTTATATAGCCCACCTAATCATGAAGGGATTCACATCTAGATCAGGGGAGGTCATCGTGCCTCTTTACTCATCCCTCATCAGGCCCATAATTGAGTACAATGCCCCTTTTGGGATGTACCTTACCAGACACCTGCAGCAACTGGAAAGACCCCAAAAGTACCTCACCAAGAGGATCAAAGGGCTCAAACAGATGCCATATGCTGCCCAGTTAAAGAAACTCCAGCTCTACTCAGTGGCATACCGCCTGCTCACAGGCGATCTGTGCCTGATGTATAAAGCCATGTCCAACCCGGAATTAATGGACATGCTGCACCTCAGAAAATCCAAATCCCATCGAGCCACGCTCAGAGACTTGAACCTCAGCACTGAAATAAACAGGACATGCTGGAGGGACAGATTCATAACCCAGAGGCACCCTTCACTCTGGAATAAAATCCCAGTCCAGGTTAGGCAGAGTCCCACATTGACTCTCTTCAAGAGGAATCTTGATGAGTGGATGGGAGATCGTAGGTTTACCCCGGCTATCACTTCTGTGTCACTGTTAGACAGAGGCACAGTATACTAACCTCAAAAAAAGGCATAGCAAAATTAATTTAAAATGGGTGGCGAAAGCCAAACACACTCTGGCTAGGCTTATAAATGCCCTAGGGCAGATAGCCTAGTATGAACCTATGAACCTATTCCCAGTGAAACAGTCAGCCCACAGCATAAATCATTGGTTGACACAATCAGCTACAAGCAGTGGTCAGAGAAGGCTCTAAGGTCAACAGAGACCAGGCTGAAGATGTGGAAGTTGACTAGACAGAAAGCACAACAGTTCGAGGAATTACTCAGGGCTCTAGCACCCAAGAAGAGGAGGAAATAGGTGGAGCTGAAGAAAAATGGCAGCGCCTCAAAACAGCATGCATGAAGACTACAGAATGTGACTGAGCCAGTTATGCAAATAAGGTACATAAGGAAAGTTGGTGGTGGAATGCAGAAGTCTAAGATGTCATTAAAAGAAAGAAGGAGTGCAGGAAAAAGTGGGAGACAGAAAAGACAGGCTAGGAAGGAATACTTTTTGGCTAACAAAGAAGCTATGAAAGGAGTTGCAGTAACAAAGAACAGGGCAACAGAGGCACTCTACCAGCTTCTGGAAAGTGACTTAGTAGGTGGCACAAAGAAATAAATCAGGCTACAAGACAAAGACTGAAAGATAAAGAAGATAGGCAGACACCCTTTGTAAGTGATGCCAGCAACAACCTGCTCACCAGTCCATGGGACATCAAAGACAGATAGAAGGAGTACTTCTAGAAGCTTCTGAATGAAGAAAACCCCACAGAAGCTATACTGCCCCGACACAGTCTACAATGAGAGAAGACAATCCACCCTAGAAGAAGATAGAACAGCACTAAAGAAAATGAAGCTAGGGAAAGCAACAAGCTCAGATGAGGTCATAGGAGATATGACAAAGATGGTGGTGAGATAAGGGAGATATGGCTCATGAGGGTACTCATAGCAGTGTAGAGAGAAAGACATATCCCAGATGATTGGAAAATAAGCATACTCATGCCAGTGTACAAAAACAAAGGGGATATCCACAACTGTGGCAGTACACAGTTATCAAACTCCTGCCACACTGCATGAAAGTTCTAGACAGGGTGACTGATAAACAGATACGCAGAGGGTATGATTTGATTGGATGTAGGAGATGAGCAGTTCGGTTTCAGATCAGGATGCTTGCAGTGAGATAGATAGTTGAGAAGAAGCCATAGAGAAGGAAAGAGTCCAACTGGGCATTCCTGGACTTACAGAAAGCATGTAACAAGGTCTCATGAAAGATGATTTAGGCAGTAATGACTCACGTATGAACAGTGTTGTGTCTCATCTAGGGGTTCCCAGTGGGAGTGGGTGTGCAGCAGTGTTCAGCTGTGAGCCTACTGCTGTTCGTATTGGTGATGGACTACATTAGCAAAAAGATCGGAGAGGACAGATCAAGAAAGTTGCCATATGCAGATGATGTGGAATTACAGGCAGACTCTGAGCAAGAACTTCAGCAAAGGATAGGGGAATGGAAAGAAAAACTGAAGGCACATGGAATGAAACTGAGTACAGATAAGACAGTGGTAATGGCAGCAAACTAGGGAAATCGGAAGAAGCTGAGAAATGAGATAGAAGAGAAGATAGTGGAACAGGTTAACAGCTTCAAGTATCTGGGAGGAGTGGTTGAGGAGAAGGGAAGTCTGAATGAAGAGGTCAAAGTTAGAATCAGCGGGGCTGCAGCCAACTGGTATAGAGTGTAAGGTGTAGTATATGACAGAAGAATGCATGCCAAAGAAGCTGAAAAGTAAAGGGTAAAAACAGTGGTGCGACCAGTACTACTGTATGGTACAGAAACCAGGGCAGTAAAGGCAGAGCAGACGAGAAAGCTAGAGGTGATAGAAATGAAGTGCCTGAGAAGGGCGGTAGGATGCACACTGTGGGACAGATGAAGAAATAAAGACATAAGACCAGAAGCCAAAGCAGCTCCAATTGCAGAAAAACGTCAAAGAGAACAGATTACAGTGGTTCAGACACACGCAGAAAAGCAGAAGTCAATCTGGTGAAGGAGATCTGGGACAGACACTAAGAAGATAACACAAAACAAAAGCATCTAACACAGAGGTTGATGAATTGTGAGAGAAAAGATCTGCGAAGGTCCGGCATAAGCATCAAGGAAGGAAGGTGTGTGGCACTGAATTGAGAGAGATGGCAACAGTTAACACAACACCCCAACCCCATGCAGAAAATCTGAAGAAGGGAATTGATGATGATGATGATGATGATTTAGGGAAATACAGTGGCACAGTGATAATGCTGCTGCTTCACGTCCAACGTGTTTCAGTCCTCACTTCTGGCCACTATTTAGGTAAAATTTTATTTGGTTCCCTATATCTGCATGTGTTTCTTCTGAGTACTTGGATGTCTTCATATATCCAAAATACATGTTGCTTCACTGACTACTAAGTTTTTGATGAATGCAGCCTTCGTTCTTGCAGGAGTTACCTAGATCACGGTTGAAAAGACATTAAAAGCATTAAGTTATTTACCAGGTTGAAAATTGTTACAAAAGATTTTCATTAGTAAAACAATAAACAACACACCCTAACTCCAAGTAAAAAGGTAGGGTGAATCACTTCTCAGGCGGTGCAGACCACAGTATGAATAACAAATCTAAATATGCCTTTTTGTAGACATTCAGCATTCCATTGTTTTAATTTTAACAAAATGCTACTTCTCCATGGATAAACATAAGACAAGCTAAACGGCTTCAGTTTCTTCTTCTTTTGTTTATTTATTTGGAACATATGTCCCTCATGGACAGGGCTAGCCGGTGCTGATCATAGAATCGCTCTGCTAATAATGATCACCTAACCATGGTCAATTAAAGTACATGGGTTTTTACATGGCTAGGCTTGTAATGACCCTAAGCCATTAGCCTAGTAACCTCCTATGAACCTATTTATTTATCAGGAAAGTCTGACTGGGAAAAACTCCCTTTTCAGGTTTCCCATGGAGATGGAAGTCCAATAACGTCATCTTATGACTATTTCAAACAAAATTATGAAAAGAACATAAAAAATGAAGCAATTACACAGAAAATGCAAAAGGTTCATAGGTTGTTACTAGGCTAATGACCACTATGGCCCTTACAAGCCTAGACACTCACTCCAAACCCTTTTGGATCCTGAGTATCATGGGCACATACAATACTTGTGATAAACAAGGGAAAAATACTATATACCTATTTGTTGACCAGGCAAGTCCAATAAACAAATTGTGTGTATATAAGATCTCATTACTTCCTATATCTAGTTAACTGTGTTATTCAGTGGTAAATATTTGTGCAGTCAACCAAATGTGTAAGAATTGCTTGCAGAATCTGACAAGGAGGTGCAGTTGCAAGAAGTCCAAGTCAGGAATCAGCAGCCCAGATTCTGAAAGCTTCAGTAATCCTGTTCAAACTCAAACCAATAAACACTTAATGTATTACCTGATGGTGGTCAGAGTTAGTGTGGGTCCCCTCCACTGTCTACCACTAAATTTAACCTTTTCAAATGAAAACTACAATCTTAAAACTTAAAATCTGTTGGCCTGCAGGGGTATGGAGTATCAAGTCATCTCACTAGTGCCAGATTAAAATATATAAAAGGGCACACAAAGATGAGTCAGTAAACTATTTAAGTACAGCTTGGCTATAAGAAAATGCAAGGAATACGCAGTGTAGCCAAGGGTGTAGGCCTACACACACAACCATAAATGGTGGGGTGGGATGGCAAAGGAAACATCTACCCCAGGTACAAGCTTTTAGAGTCCATTATTGAAAGGTGTGTAGTATTGGCTTTAAATGACAATGCTGCATTCGCGGTCATGGCTAAAGTGCTGAAGCATTCAGTATTTGCTGATTTAAAGGGAAGCTGTTACCTTCTTACATCTTAGTAAGCAGCTTGTAACTCTTTAAGACAAGATCTTTTCTTTTTCTTGTTCAACTTTTTTTTCCCGATGCTCAATTTAGAGTTGGAAGGGAGTGCCAGTTTGGGAAACTGCACAGTGCACCTACATGCACATTCATCAGTAAGCACCACACTTAACACTTCATCAAGAAGAGTCTTTAGCCTAGCTTCTCAGACCCCTTTCTCACTATTCTGTCTAGGTTTCAGCACTTTTTAGCGCACACTTAGTCACAATAACTAAACTTATACTCTTATGTTCTCACACACGCACACACATGTACACACACACACACACACACACACACGTACACACTAGTTCCAGTGAAGGCTGGTAATACTGTCCAGCAATGCAGCCTTTTGTTTTGGCCCCTGGTAGCACTCTGCCACTACCCCAGATTACTGGACTGGGGTTTCCCTGACACTGTTTCACTCTTGTTAATATGAAAGCCAATGTTTGTTTGTCTTTCGGCTTTTCCCTTTTTCTTTTAGGGATCGCCACAGCGGAACTCCAGTCCGCTAATGACTGGCAGTAGATTTTCACGAACACTGAGGTGCCAGCTCGACGTCCAACCTTGGCACCCCCATTTACGCATGTCTTTCAAATGCCCATCCAACTGTGGGGAGGACATGCAGACTCCACACAGAAGGCATTCCCTGCACTCCAGTCAAGAATCGAACGGGAAAACCTCTTGCTGTGAGGCAACAACGCTACTGCTGCACCACCGTGGATTATTAATATGAAAGCCAATAATAAACACAAATAGTAATATTTCTCTGAGCAGTCTAGTCAATTAGATGTTGATGCAATCAGCTTGTCACCATTTATCCATAAATACCCTCGTATCAATTAATAAATAGATGATCATCCACAAGCTTTTAAATGTGAATAAATATAATTTTATCAGAAAAGACTGAATAAGTGATCCACGTAACAGTTTATTATACAGAAAGACATGGGGCCAGAGTCAGAAAACTTTGCAGCAAAGTTTACCTCATTACGATAAACGTACTTCATTTGGGGTCTTAAAAAGTTCATGCTCCACAAAGTTCCACACTAAAAGAGTATGTCACATATTCAGTGCTCAGAATATTTTTAACCTATACCCATTGTAAATAGAAATGAGTTATATTAATTCATTTAAATAATCTGTTTTGTAAGTAAACCCAGCATATTTTGAGCATTCTATGATCTTCCTAGCTGAAGCTGTTACTAAGCTATTAATATGTGTTGCACATTTTGCTCATCTGTTCCACATTATGAGGTCTAGTGGTCCTCATTTTGGAGAGGGAAGGTTGAGAGCTACATTGTGTTAAGTGAATCTGCATGACATTCTGCCATGTGGGTGGTGAGATTGAGTCAGGAAACCCAGCTACATGACACGGCTTGGCCAAATAATGCAGACAACAATGTTATATGCTGATGGCTATATAATGAAAAAATACATATGATAATGAGGCAATGCAAGACAAGATGTTGGAGTGATACAGAAATGCTAACTTGTGCAACAACATTGCACTCACTTTAGATTTGAACTCAGCCGTATGCCCTTGTTTAGATGGAGTATATCATGCAAATATGCTTGGGATAGCCCCAACCATTGTAAGTGTGAATCTGCAAGAGGTTCTTACTGAAGCTGCTTTGCCCAATGCTTTTGAGCACCAATTCTCTGGCATTTGCCTTGAGATCATTCAAGGTACGACATTATAGCTGGAGCAGGAGAGGGTAGTGCTTCTTTTATGGAACAGACACGGTATGATGAAGTGTCTACAATTTTTCTGCACATCCATCATAAGGAATACAGCAAGAGGCTCCTGCAGGGGGGCTATAGCACATCACAGTTTAAGCCTGATGCCTGTAATAGTTTGGCTGTTACCCATGTTACCTGCACTCCAAGCATGAAGGAGCAATGCCATCACCAGTACAGAACCTAGTGGTCTGTGGGGATAGCTCTCCAAAGGGGTAGGCAGTGGGAGAGGCGGGCTGACAGGGGAGGTGGCCAAGGCAGTCACTCCTTGTTGGAGCCATTTCTGTCATGAAAGGGCTGTCTTTGGGTAGGTAGAGGGGAATCTGGACTGGAAGAGGTCTGTCTCCTGGCTCCTTTCCTATGTCTGTAAGAGGAAGGAGTAACAGAGGAGGGGGTCCTCCTGACAAAGGTAGCCTTGGCTGGGTAATTCCTGTAGTATTTAGGAATGGGGGACACCAGAAGGTGCTTAATGAAGCTCCTTGCTTTCCTCCTGAATGTTTTTAAAGAGTTCTGCAGACTGTTTCCCAAACAGGAGGTTGTGGTCAAAAAGGGCATCAAGAAATTTGGACTTGAAGTCCTCCAGCAAAGGCTGAAGGCAAAGCCAAGGATATCTGTGTAGCACTGATGCGGAAGCAGCAGACCTTGCAGAAGCTTCTGCTGCATCATAACTGCATCTAATTGAATGTCTGGCCACTTGAGAAGCCAGGGACAGTTTTGATGCTACCGCTGTCTTGATAGGGGAGTCAGGCAAGGAGGACAGGAGAGTAGAGGCTTGGGATACTAAGTCCAAGGCATATTTTATCATATGAGTTTGGTAGTTGATAGCTCTGAAGACTAGGGTGGAGGAGGTATAAACCTTCTTGCCTATCTTGCCCTTATTCTTACTGTCCTTGTCAGTAGGTAAAAGGGACGAGGAGGGTATTAATCTAGACTGCTTGTCAGGGGATACAGCAATCACTGCCAGGACTGCCAATGGGGGTTTCACCAGGAATTTCTGTTCATCAGGCACCTTGTAGAAACGGTCAGGTCTCACAGGGGCAGGTGGCTGTGAATCAGGATGTTTTGATGCTGAAGAAAATGCATCAAGATAAGTGGGTACATCTGGTGGGATGGCAGACGGAGAGGGAGATTCTACTTGTAGCAATTCAAAATATATCTTTTGAGTTTCAGTCATTTGGGAAGTAATCCATTTGAAATATTATTTCATTTTGGTAATGGTCTCCCCAAAGGTGATGTCCTCTGGGGGAAGAGTCCCTTTCTATGGATTCCTCATCAGGGGAATAGTATTCCAATGGAGAGGCAATCTGTGATGGGTAAGTGATTGAATCATTGGATGATGAGGAATAAACCTCCTCTTCTTCTTCTTCTACTACATGAGAAGTGGGAAGAAGTGTTGAAATAGCTGAGGCAGGCCTAGGGCTGAGAACAGGGACAGTGGAGGGTGAAGAGGCAGAGGGCCTAAGGGCCATGACGGCCTGCATCAAGGATTGAGTGAATGATTGTCAGTCAAGTAATCCCTCAGCAGAGGGAGATAGATGCTTGCTTTTCTGTTTCCTTTACAAAGGTGTAGTCCTGGGAGAAGGCCTAGTTTCAGGGCCTTTGTTGGGGTGGGGGCTTTGGGTTCTGGAATCTCAGTCAGGTGTCCAGTGCGGCCTGGTTCTCCCTTGACATCGGTAGAAACCGATGTCTGAGTTACCCTCCGTGGACGTGCCAGCCATTACTTCAGAAGCGGCTAGCCATTACTTCCGAAGCGGCTTCCTTGAGGGGAGTAGAAGAAGTAGACGGCTCTAACGAATGTCCCTCAACTCCTAAATCGGAAGCTGGTGGGGTGTCCGGTGTTGGAGGGGCAGAAGTAGTAGGCCATGACAACTTGGCCTTTTTGCGTGGAGGCTATGCCTGGCCGGCCAATTCTGGATCCATCCTAAATGTTAATTTCTTTAGCCTCTGGTTTTCTAAGTAAAGATTAAGGGTGGCCAGGTGGCTTCTGAACA
Source organism: Protopterus annectens (assembly GCF_019279795.1). Classification (NCBI taxonomy): domain Eukaryota; kingdom Metazoa; phylum Chordata; order Ceratodontiformes; family Protopteridae; genus Protopterus; species Protopterus annectens. Next base: position 863,877,234 of record NC_056729.1, read on the forward strand.
TCTTTGGGACGAAGGCTTGGCAAAATGGACAAGATGTATGGTTGTGTTCTCGGCCTAGGCAAAAAACGCAACTGTCATGTGAGTCTTTATGTGGAATCTGAAACCCGCATCAGCATTTACCCTTCTTAGCGGACATCGGCTAAAAAGGGGGAACAGCAAACCAAGCTCAAGCAATAGCAAAAAACAAAATCCCCAACAGGGTACTTAGCTTTAGACGGCTTGATAGTAGAGGAGCGATGTGAATGAGTTGACGTTCAACTGTGGCTGAAAAGTTCTGAGGTCTGTGCGTGCGGACGTCACATTTAAGGTCCATGGTTTATGGCCCTGCATGTGACGTCCTACGCACCTACAGCAATCAGGCTTAAGCTTTTGTATAGGAGCCGAGGTTCAGGTCACCTGAGGCGGAGAATCCCACATTAAGAATACTGCAACATGGGAACATAAGGACATCATTTTTTGTAGTTGAATACTGGGTGACGGGTAGTGGAGAGCACCCTCACTGCCAATATCTAACCAATAAGAAATGGTGCTTCTCATTGTATGGCAAAAATGAAGTCTAGTCTGTGTCATGCACTACAGATAATGTCATCGATCATGTAAATGAGTTGAGAGCCATTGTACAGCTGAAGTCAAAGAGGAAATGAAATAAAGTTTATACCTTTATTCTGTCTGCTGCCATGGCTCAGCGTGTTTATGGCCTGCAGACTGTAACTCATCAGAATAAGGTGTTCTACTCCCCTTATGATTTCTTCTTTATTTTACTTTTCTGCTTCCATTCTGTTGTTGAGCAACATCCCCTTTATATGTGTTTCCCTGACCCTTGCAATATGACTCATGCAATAATTCTGTTAGTTAATGCTGTCTTTAGTGGTCAGTTCCTTTGATGCCTGCATTTTGATTACTTTTTCCATTCTATTGTTGGGTAACGTTCCACTTATAGGTGTTTCCCTGACTCGTTCAGTTGAGACCACTATAGTACAGGAACACTGCTAAAATGAAAATGTGATGATGTCAGGAGTGGTGTAGGTTGGTAAATTATATTATTTTACTGTATCTTCCCTATGCTGCATGAGTTTCACATTTTGTTTATGTTCAGGCATTTCAGAATAATACCTTTGTATGTGTCACACTGCCTTCTCCATTGTGTTCCACATCCTTTTTGTGTTCACTGGCTCCATTTGTAGTTGTCCTTCAGTTAATCTTGTTTTTGTTGCCTTACTAGCACCAATACACTCAGCCCTTAACAATTATAACTTTACAATGGTCTAAAAGACATCTTTATGCATATCTATTGCGCTGAGTCACAACAATAACTCAACACATTACTATTCATGTGTGCATGTGGTTGCACGACGAGTACTCACAGGCTTTTGCATAGTCAATGTTTACAACAGCTACTCATACTTAACTGGGGATGCAACTTGGCCTAGCAACATTTTCCCACTGGTTTGTATTATGGCTGACATGAAGTGCTGCTCATTATGGAAACTGGTCTGATCACATGCATTTTTAATAGTCCTCAGGTCTCCTCATACATGCGTGGTAAACAGTATTGGCTTGGCTGCAATCGGTGAGGAAGTGTTTCTTGGTCCTTGGAATGGAATTGTTTGCGGAAATAGAAAATAGTCCTTTAGAACAAATAGTATACAAAAAAGTAAAATAAATACTTTCTTTCTACCTAATTCTGGTCAACAAAAAATAATTTTCCTCAGCTAAATTACCTGAATCTCCAGGAATTCAAATGAAAGAATAAAACCACCAAGTCACAAGCACCAGGTAGCACTTCTACTCAACTCATTTCTTCTGCGTTGCTGTTTGGTTTACATCTCTTTCATACAGAAACAGCAGTTACAATGAATCGAAGTTTCTAATTTATATGCTTATGAGTTTCTTTACCTGTTCTTGTCTGGCTTTCTCCTTGACAGGATTGTCTATTTGGTTTTACAATCTGATAACATCCTGAGCCTGGAAGAGTCACACAGCCTGTAATTATAGGTCACATCAATTACAGTTTGATTCACCTCCTGTGTACAATTGCAAATCACAGCAGGAAATGAGAATCTTCAGTTGTAACTTGCATATGCTTGTGTATACATTTCATAAAAAGGTCACACATCTTTCCATGCTACTAAGAAACACACACACTGCTAATGAAATGATATTGCTTAGTGTACCTGCTGCACGTTTTGTCAGACTTATGTGAGCTCACATATCTGTTATGAAATGATTTCACTCTTTTTAATTTCAACAAAACTTTTGGGTTTTTAATACCATGATGGGAATTGACCCCATTCCTAAGTCAAAGTATGATTAAAGTTCATGAAATTAGTATTGTTTCAGTCTTTGATGTTAGCTAAAAGTGCTCTTCACAGTACCTGCAATACGTCCAGAACTCATTCCTTTGCTTCTGCAAGTCTTACAGAGTTACATGTATCTGTAACATATCTAAATATGACTGTAAGTTCTTTCTTTAGAGACCCATTGCTTCTAATACTATTGGAATTGTCTGGATATCCTTCTTCCACATTGCCTGCAAATCCTGGTACTTTATGAGTTTGTGTCTCTGTACATAAGACACTGTAATCACTGGGTGTAGCAATTTCAGTGATCAATGCTACATTTGCCATCTTTTCCTGGATTACTATATCTGTTTTCTCGCATCTATTTTTGTTGGTAATGGGTGATCCCATGTGATACAAACTTCATCATTTTCTATAATGTTTTCATGTTCATGTTTTCAATGCTTCTAAACTACTTTAATATTATAATGTTTGCACAATCCTCAGTGCAACAGTCTTGCCGCATTATTATGCCTTTCAGCATACATGCCTTCACACCCAGCAACAAGATGTGCAACGGTTTCCGATTCTGTTTTACAAAACGTGCATTTGTCTGTTTGTCCAGCATGTTCAATGGATTTTGTAAACAAACATGTACAGAGTCCACTTTCCTGCGCTGCCAGTATTAGCTGTTCATCCTGTGGTTTAAATTCACCTCTCCTTAACCATTCCTGCAATAAATCCTGATCATTTTTTTATTTTATTTATTTTGACATTTGTTAACCAGGAATGTCCTAATGAGCATGAGCCCTTTATTGGCAAAGGCCTGGGGAGAAAAACTCTACAGGACAAATAAACAGTGAGAAAATAAATAATAAACAAGATTATACAAAGATAAAATAAGGCTTAAACAAGTGATACATTTAAAATACAGAATTAAAGGTACAAACAAACTGCAATGTATGTAACTAAAGTACAATATACAATACATCAGACAATAGGGTGTAAGTGTACAGACAAGGGAAGATACAGAGAAAGGAAAAAGAAAACAGGAAAATTAATACAGAAGAAAAGTTCTTAGAAAAAAACGAGTAAGGTAAGGAAAATGAAAAAAAAAACAAAAAAACAGAACTGAAGAGAGAAAAGAGTTAGGTTGAGTTTAAACATAATGTTGTTCCAGGCGTTTTCTGTACTTGCAACTATATTTATGCAGTTCCAAATTTCTTGCCTTCTCATCTCATCCTTCACCTTATATTCTTTCTTTTGTTTTTGGCACATTCAGTTGCTGCCTGATTTTTATCTACATGTGGTTTGATTTCCATTCCCTCTTAACTTAGATATGCTTCTGCTAAACTAAGCAGGGAAGCCATCTTAGACTCGTTCTCCTCATGTTTTAAAACTTTTTCTCTGTTTGGATCTTGTGAGGTCAACAAATATGTATGCAGTCCTATGACCTCAGATTTATACATGTAATCAATTTCGAGGAGGCTAATACTGCCTTCAGAACAGGGAATATATAATCTTGATATACACTGATTTCTATAAATCATTTGATAAGCATATAACATTTTTCTTGTTTTTTTGTCCAACTGATCCAATACCTTTTGGGGGCAGTCAATCACCCCAAAGCTGTACACTAGAATAGGAACAGCAAATTGATTTATAGCTTGGACTTTTTTCTCAGATGTCAGAGCTCTTTTCAGTATTAAGTTTAGTCTTTTAAAATATTCCTTGCTAAGTTTTATTTGCATTTGTTCATGTTTTATTGTTGATCCTTCATCAATTCCCAAATATGTATACAGTCCCTCTTGTTCAATTTCTCTTATATTGCATTCCTGTCCGAGACCGATATTTTCTTAGTGCTGCAGCTTTCCCCCATTAAAGGTTGCTTTTGCACATTTATCAAGACAAAATTACATTCTTATATCATCTGAGGAAGGTTTTAAAACTTGCAGTTCTGCTTGGAGTTCTTCATCTAATGAACTATACAGTTTTAAATCATCCACAAAGGGAATATGAGATGTCTTTACAATTTGTTGTTTTCTGGGAGCCATTGAAAAATTTATTTTAATTTGTGCGCTGCTTCTATGCTGTGCTGGATCCAAAGTCTTCTTAAGACACACAGTCTTGCTGTGCTGTTCACTGCTGAATCAGGGACGCACAGTTTTGCATGACTCCATCTGTAGTCTGTTTAAAGCACCAAGCCTTTCAAATTGCACATTGATAAAGAAATATATTTTGCTGCTATAAGCACAGTTACAGATAACTTATTTTTATAACAAACGACACATACTCTTTCTGTCAGATTATAGCATATATTTACAAAGATTTCCTTCATTACAGATATGAATGATGGCTTCTACAAAATTCCTCTCTCTATCCCTCTCTCACATAACTGAACTACTACAATTGTTATATAGAGGGTTAGTCACGCACATAGATTTTGTTATTTTCTCTTGGTATCTTTTTTTGGCCTTCTGTGGGAAGTCACATAATGTCTGTTTTTAGACTTTTTTTTATTGTCCTGTCAGCAGTTCTGCTGATGTATAAATGCACAAATGCATGCAATCAGAATAACAGACATATGAAAGGAAACATCAGTTCCTATTGAAAAAACATCACATAGATATTTGTTCTGCAAACATGAGAAAAGCATGTGATACTTGCTTTCCAATATTGTTTTGTTAGACTTTTCTTTTTGATGCTGTGAAGAGAAGCCTGTCTGTTATACATATAGTATGAATGCCCATTTTACATTGCTAAACTCTATACATATATTCAAGCAAACTTTTAATTCTATGCTTTATCTTTCAGCATATTTACAACAGAATTAATTTCAACCTTATATTCATAATCTCTAACAATTCCCTCTTGTTTTAGACATACTCAAAACACTTTATACTGATATGTATTTTTGATCACATTACATAGAAAACACATTAAGAAACAAAACCTTTAGTCTTCTTTTGATACAAGTCAAAATGCAATTTTACACAGTTAATACAATGATATTAATTACTACCAAAACGGAATGTGTTTAACAACTTTTTCTTTTGCAGACCATTCTGTGAAAATATTGTATTGGTTATGTGCTGTGTCTGCTTTAATTTTATTTTTTTAACTTGATTAATTTATTCTTTTGCAATTTCAGAATTTAATTTATGACTTAGAATGGTTCCATTAACTCTTTGCAACTGCTGAATTAACTATAAGAGACAAGAACCATGTGCTACTGTAAGCATTTATACACTGCTGAAAATATACAGTTTCAATGTCATTTTAACCATAACATTTCTAAACTGCCCATACACTTTAGCTGACAGTGAAGTATACACTGAAGAATGCTATTTACATATTAGTCCATTAGCTGTATGAATACAATGTTTTAATATATGTTTTTTAACTGGGATAACCAATACTAGTACAGATAAAATGATGGTCTAAAAAACAGTGATAAAATTACAATTAGTAATAAAATTACAACTTGACAAATTACTTTTGAACTTGTTACAATGTATCCTGTAAAGAATGTATTTACAAAGACTGTTTGCTATTCACGCATTTCAATCTAGTAGGTACCCTGGACCCATTTTTTTTTTCTCTACACATATTTATTGCTAGACATTAATTTAATTTTTACTGACTTCTTCTGCATTTGTAAATGCAAAGACTATCAGTTGTACTGAATTCTTCTGCATTTGTACATACAAAGACTTTAAAGTACATTTAGTCTTTGTTTGTTTGTTTCGGCTTTTCCCGATTAGGGGTCGCCACAGTGGAACTCCGGTCTGCTAATGATTGGCAGCAGATTTTGATGTGCTGGCTTGCCGGGCCTAACGCACAACCTTCAACGAAGGAATGCCCATTCACGCATGTCGCCACACAGAAGACGCTCTAACTGAAAATCGAACGGGCAACATCTAACTGTGAGGCGGCAACGCTACTGCAGCACCACAGTCTAATCTTACAAATTTAATAACATTAATATTAAGCAAAATCTTGGAAAATGTTTCTAGTGGAATTGGCACCAAAGGCACACGTCCTGTTATTTTAAACTACATACTCATCAATTAGAAACATTCATGCTTTTTTATACCAACATTGTTTTGCCAAAAACATATTAAAATAGTGACCAGTCTTGTTCAATTTTTTACATATCTTTACTCTCTCTTGTAAAGCTGTAATAAAGCAATTTTAAATAATCTCTTGTTTTTTAAACCATCTCTTGTATAGCTTTACAGTTTAACAGGTTGTAAATACAATTTAATACTAAACAATACAATAATAATCATTATGATAGCTATTAACAACTTGTAAAATATCTTATCCTGTCAGGTTTAATCTGTTTAACTTGCAATAAGAGCCACACAAAAAGTACAGTTTTGTACCTACCATAAATGTAGATGTTCGAGGATCCACATTGCTGCAGTCCTTACTATTGGGGTAGTCCGCTGTCCAGTCGGCCCAAATACCAGAGTATATGGCTGACGTCGGTCAGGGCACATTAGACTGACGTCAGTACGTCAGGGTACTAATGCGCATGACCGACGTCATATCCTCAGTCTTTTCTTGCCCCAGATGTCAGAAGACCCTAAAAAGACAAGGCCCAAAATACCTGCACCAAAAATATGCACAATATATACAAAAATATATACAAAAATATCAGCATATAACCTCACCTACACAACCACCCCTAAACACAGAGGGGAAGGAGGGAGGGTAAATTGGACTGCAGCAATGTGGATCCTCGAACATCTACATTTATGGTAGGTACAAAACTGTACTATGTTCTTCGTTCCACATTGCTGCAGTCCTTACTATTGGGTAGAATCCCAAAGCAGAGGTAAGGGAGGCTGGCAAATCATAAAGAAGTAGGAGCTGACAACATGCCTTGCAAAACAGCAGTGGCAAAACCAGCCCTAGACTTAGAGTAGATAGGAAGGTGATAATGCTTAGAGAAAGTATGCACTGAACTCCAAGTAGCTGCCTCCAAAATATCCTTAGTTGCCACCCCCCTTAGAAATGCTGTTGAAGTGGCAGTAGTCCTAGTGGAATGAGGCCTAATTCCAGCTGGAATCTCCTTGCCATGATGGGAATAACAAAATGCAATGCAAAACCCAATCCACCTAGAAATAGTTTGTTTTGACACAGGCTTGCCCTGCGAACTCAAAGCAAAAGAAACAAATAACTGCTGAGACTGCCTAAAATCCTTAGTCCTGCTTAAATAATAACGCAATTGCCTGTGTACATCTAAAGTGTGCAAAATCTTTTCCCCTTTATTTTGGGGGTCTGCATAAAAAGTAGGCAAATGAATTGTTTGGTTTAAAGCCACACTAGAAACCACCTTAGGCATAAAGGAAGGATTAGTACGTAATGATACCCTATCCTTATGGAAAATCAAAAAGGGTTCTACTGCCATAAGGGCCTGCAACTCAGACACCCTTCTTGCAGAAGTAATAGCCAACAGAAAAGCAGTCTTCCATGACAAGTATTTCAATTCAGCAGTAGCCGCAGGCTCAAAAGGTTGTAGAGTAAGTTTTTCCAACACAAAATTGAGATCCCAAGCAGGAGTAGGAGCTCTACGTGGGGTCTTATATTCTTTGCCCCTCTAAGAAACTGCTTGAACAAAGGATGCGAAAACAATGGTGGGTCACAATCATAGTGAGCTGAAATTGCTGCAGCATGAATCTTAATGGAAGAGAAGGACAAACCTTTGTCCAATAACTCAGTAAGATATTGAAGAGCCACACTCAAATTAGGCTCAGAAATCTCCAAATTCTTTGCTGTACTCCAAAATAAAAATCTCTTCCATTTTTCTGCGTACACTTTCCTTGTACTAGGTCTTCTAGCTTCCATAATCACATTTAAAACTTGTTGAGGAAGTTGAGACCTGCTGTGTTTCAACACAGAATATGCCAGGCTGTTAGATGAAGAGAGTGAAGCTTGACATTGAGCAGATGACCGTCCTTCTGAGATAACAGATGAGGAATCAAAGGTAAAGGCCATGGAGGCTTCCTTACCAGACTCCTTAGTAGTGGGTACCAGTGTTGCCGAGGCCAGTCTGGAGCTATCAAAATCATCCTTGGCTTGTCTTGTCTGACTTTTAATAGCACTTTTGGAAGAAGAGGCAGAGGTGGAAAGGCATACACATGAAGGTTTTTCCAACTGAAAGACAGAGCATCCACTTTCCAAGCTGTGTGATGAAACCCCTTTGTGCAAAACTTTGGCAGCTGGTGGTTTAGTGGAGAAGCGAACAGATCTATGTCTGGAGTTCCCCATGACACTGTCAAGTTCTGAAATACATGAAGATCCAGTTTCCACTCGTGGGGATCCATGATTTGTCTGCTTAACACATCTGCTAAGGAGTTCTGTGCTCCCGGCAGAAACCTTGCCTGAAGAGTTAGTTGCAAGCTTAGCGCAGTCTCCCATAAAATCATTGCTTGCCTGCATAGAGGATAAGAATGTGTCAACACTTGCTTGTTGATGTACCACATGACAGTTGTGTTGTCTGTTAGAATCAACACCTGCCCTGGAAGAAGTAACTCCTTGAAAGCCATTAATGCAAACTGGACTGCTAACATCTCCTTCATGTTGATATGTAGATGCTGTAGTCTGGCAGGCCACTTGTCTTGTATCCACTTTCCATTTAGATGAGCTCCCCAAGCAATGTCCGAGGCATCTGTCGTTAAAATCTGACTCGCCTCTGGCCGGGTCACAGAGAGTCCCTTGTTTAGGTGACATTCCTGAGCCCACCACAAAAATTCTTTTGAAGGCAAGGTATTATTTGAATGACAGTGTCCAAATCCTGGCAGTGCTGTGTCCATACATTTTGAGATACCATTGTAGCTTCCTCATATGCAGTTTGGCATTGGGAAGCACCAGAATACAAGATGCCATGAACCCTAATGCTTGAAGGACTGTCCTTGCAGTCAGCACGGACTGATGAGATAGTTGATGGAAGTAAAGTGACAGACTCTTTTGTTTGTCCGGGGTTAAAAAGGCCATCTGGGCTGCTGTATTCAGTCTCACACCCAGAAAGCACATGTCTTGAGAGGGTACTAGACTGGACTTTATTTCGTTCACAGAATACCCTACGCATCTTAGCACTGCTATAACATATTCCAGATGCTGTAGAAGGTGTTCCTTTTCTTGAGCCAGAATCAGGCAGTCGTCCAAGTAAGGATAGATTTGAATTCCTTGTAGCCTGAAGTAAGCTATCACTGGGGCCAGAACCTTTGTGAATACTCTGGGCGCAGTAGATAAGCCAAAGGGCAATGCAGAGAACTGATAATGAGAATTTCCAGCTCGAAAACGCAGATACTTCCTGCAACTTAGTCTTATAGGCACATGAAGGTAAGCTTCCTTGAGATCTAAAGTTACCATCCAGTGATCTTTGCCCAGCAGAGGTAAAAGCTGTTGTAACGTCAACATCTTGAACTTTGGAATGTCCAGATAAGTGTTGAGGATAGATAAATCCAAAATTGGTCTCCACGTGTTCCCCTTCTTTGGTACTAGGAACAGGCGAGAATAAAATCCTAGGCCCCTTTCTGATACAGGGACTGGCTGAATGGCCCCTATTTGGAGTAACAGAGAAATTTGCTTGTGAGCCTCTTTCCTTTGTGGAGGAGGAACGTCTGGCATGCCTTTGAAAGGGGCAATGTATGGAAATAAAACCTGTAACCGTGGTGAATGATATCCAACACCCATCTGTCTTGAGTGATTAAATCCCAATTTTCTTTGAAAAGAGACAGTCTTCCTCCCAAAGGAGCTGCCAGACGAGAATCTACTGGCAGCTGAAAAGGCAGGTCATTGGGTCTGTTTACGAAAGGACTGACCCCTGCCCTCAGCAGAAGTCTGAGCAGGTGAACTCCCTGTTCTAGGCCTAAAAGAACCTTGAGCTCTGCCCCTACCACGTCTAGACCTACCCCTAGACTGTGAATCATAAGCAGGATATGTCCATCCCTTAGTAGGCCAATTTCTACTAAACTTCGGTGGCTGCACCTGCAAGAAATCTTTAACAGTTTGCATAGACTTAGCTTTGTCCTCCATTTTCTTTAAAACTGCTTCCACAGGCGAACCAAACAACACATCAGACTGTAAAGGAGCATCCAAAATCCTTGTCTTAACATGCTCAGCTAAATTCTGATCCCTCAACCAGGCATGCCTGCGAAGAACAGAACTAGTGGCAGCCACCCTCGAGGAGGCCTGTACAGCATCAAAACCACATTGCAAAGAATGCTTACCCACTTGTTCAGACACATGAACTAAATCCAGCAACTCTTTACACTCAATACCTTCCGCCAAAGCATCCACCTTCGATTTCAGTTGTGAAAGGAGATAATTCTGATATTTAAGCATGTGAAACTGACAATTCAACGCCCTCATGGCTAAAGTGGAAGAAGTATACACTTTCTTTCCCCATCTATCCAAAGCCCTTGCCTCTTTATCAGTGGGAACAGGGTTTTTAACCACAGAGGCCTTAACACCTTTAGGTCCCTGAGAAACAGTTTCCGGGTCTGCCCTAGGACTCTTAAAAAGATACTTATGAGCTTCAGGCACCCTATAGTACCTATCAGGTTTAACAGGAGCAGGAGGCAAAGAATCAGGGTTCAGGGAAGCCTCTGCAAAACATCTTCCACCACATTCAACACAGGAGGTATAGCTAAGGGCCTATGCTGGGGCAAAAACAAGAATTCCCTAAGCCTTTTCCTGGAATCAGAGTAATCCTGGCCTTCCCATTTAAAGTGCTCCCTCATGGAATGCAGAGTCTCTGAAAATGAGAAATCCTCAGGAGGAGAAGCTGTAGGAGTGGAATCATCCACATCAGAATCAGAATAAGGAGGATATTCCTGCAAATCTTCCGCAGAAGACTCAGAAGCCTCTGAACACTGTTCAAAACTATCAAACTCCGGTTCCACCCTAGGCCTCTTATCAGGAGGGGGCATAGAACCTCTAATCATAGTAATCAAATCTTCTGCCATTTTAAGCATATGTTTCTTAGGCACAGAACCTGAAATGCTAGGAGAAGCCCCCACTGAAGCTGAACTTGGCCTACCTCTCAAAGAAGTTTTGGCAACAGAAGGAGAGGCTCTAACTACCTTGGGAAGAGAGGGAAGAACAGTTACCTGAGAAGCCCCTCAGCCTGGCCTACCTCCTGAGAAGGCACATCCTGTAACAGTAAAGTCTCTGCCTGAGACTCCAAAGAAACTCCTGGCAAAACCTCTGGCTCCACTGAGCCTTCTAAAGAACCGACGTCCGGGACTGCCGGTTCATCAACCCTAGGCTTCGCTGTTTTGTCCTTGCGCTTCTTGGACGAAGCGGGCGTCGGAGCATCCGACGGCATTTTATAATTGCAACGCTTCCCAAACACTAACCTGGCACAGTCTAACCGTCTCTTAATAGTGCGTTTGTTAAACCTAGCACAAGAGCGGCATCCAACAACGTCGTGCTCAGGCCCTAAACAAGGAATACACAAGGTATGGTAATCCCTATGAGGTATCTGTTTCCCACAAGAAATACAGTTATTCACTTTTTCTGACATCCGGTTAAATACTGAGGCAAGAAAAACCAAAATGTTCCCCAACGGGGTACTTAGCCAACTCTGATTCGGTCTGAAACTCCGGCTTCGGAAATATTTCAGAACGCCAACCTGCACTCGCAAAACTGCTTCTGCATCGGACCATGCGGCAAAAAAGACTGAGGATATGACGTCGGTCATGCGCATTAGTACCCTGACGTACTGACGTCAGTCTAATGCGCCCTGACCGACGTCAGCCATATACTCTGGTATTCGGGCCGACTGGACAGCGGACTACCCCAATAGTAAGGACTGCAGCAATGTGGAACGAAGAACATCCAAGTAAAATGAAAAAGTAGAATCTGGTCTGGCAGCAAAAGAAAACCTTTTAATTAAAATAATCCAAACTGCAATAAGTAAAAAGCAATAATCCAGGTAAGTGCTTTTGTTTGTCCCACTGACAAACTTCTGACAATAAGAAACATCACTTCCTTCTGTTAAAACCATTTGAAATTCCCTCCTTTTAATACTATTGGTCCATTTCGCAAAAAACATGATGTCAGCAAAATGACAGCATATTCACCCCCCACCTTAGACACACAAGACTGAAGCATATCTAAAAGGTGTAGTCATATAAATAAGCTGAATATACCGCAAATAAATGCGTTATAAAACCATTGTAAAACCTTAAAAATATAAATGCAAATGTAATAAATGACCCAAATACTGAGAGTATGAGTAATACGTATGTAAATAGTTATAAATGTAAAATAAACCTAAAATAATGAAAAATTATAACCACAATATGCTGAACGCACACATAGTTTGGTGGTGTATAAATGTATATGTTTTATGTATGAAATACAAGTATGATGAATAATAAAAGTATAATACTAATAATAGTAAGAAATATAATAGTAAATATAATAAGGTACAATAGCCATAATGAATATTGATGATGGAAAAATAAATAATAGAATAAATTCTCTCTCCAGAGATTTTAATATGCTGTTAAGGGAAAGAGACTCATTCAGACCTGGCCAAAAATGTGCGCACAGGTGAATTTGCCACCCCAATTCCATTTTTTCTAAATGGGCTGGCCATGCTCCCCCCTATCATTGTTTTTTAAAATATCTAAAACAATGAATTTGAACTGATGTGTGGGGTTTAGGCAAATATGTTTTGCCAAAGCATTATTTTCAACTTTGTCTCTAATAGCTCTAAGATGTTCACCCATCCTTTCTTTCAGTTTCCTTTCTGTTTTCCCCACATAAAATGACACACAATGGGTGCACATAGCACAATAAACAACCTTTTCGGAAAAAACAACAAAATCTACCCATGATCTTTATATATTGCCCATTTACAAGAACCCCAAAGGTTTCTAAAATAAGGTTACAAAATTTGCATCTACCACATTTAAACATGTAGCCTTGACAGTTGTTACTAAAAGTAGTCTCAAAACATTTCTTGAGGTTATAACCTTTTTTTACACAATGGGGGGATGTATATCTAATTTATTCCTGAGCAAAGAATCATTCAACAAAAAAGCCCAATTTTTCTCTAAAACAGATCTAATAGCAGAGCTATCGGAATTAAAGGTGGTAACAAAACTACACTTAAAATTCCGATTAATAGTATTATTGTTATTAGTGGAAGTAACCAGATTGTTCTCTGCGTTAGGTATTGTTGAATGTTCATTATCATTATTGCTTGGAATAAGAATATCAGGGTTTGTTTCTTGCACAATGGTTTCATTTGTTAACAAGGGTTTAAAGTGACCAACACTTCTCTTGGTGTGAACCTCCTGTATAACATCATCCACCAAAGGAATTGGGTAACCTCTGTGTAAAAACATAGCTTTTAGAAGTTCACATTCAGATATGAATTCATCCCATTTAGTGACCATTCTAGCTGCCCTCACGATTTGTCCCTTTAGGACAGCTCGTTTCTGTGTATGTGGATGGCAGCTTTTGTAGTGCAAAAAACTATTACTGTAGGTTTCCTTGCAGAAGATTTTTGATATAAAGGAATTAGTTTTGTAATCTTTTCTCAACAGAACATCTAAGTAAGAAATCTGGTTAAAATCCTTAACAGCTGTAAATTTTAAAAAAGAAGTAGTTTGATTAATATAATTCACAAAGTCATCAATTAATGTACTTCCATCATTCCACAAAATAAATATATCATCTAAAAAGCGTAGGTATATCTTACAATACTGAAAAAATGTAGATGGAAAAATGTATTGTTCTTCCCATATACACATGACTATATTTGCATATAGGCCACCGCACAGAGAACCCATAGCTACTCCCTCATTCTGTAAGAATAATTTACCGTTGAACATTATAAAGTTGTTTTTAAGTACAATGTCCAGCAGTTGTTCATACAGGTTGATTTTACTTTGTGTGAAGCCCCTTTCAGTCAAGAAATTATTTACCCATTCGATACCAGTCCCATGTGGTATGACAGAATATAAATCCTTTACATCCACAGTAATTAATATATCTGTTTTATCAAATTGGGCTTGTTTTATCCTGGTTAGAAAGTCCCAAGAGTCTTTGCACAAGTAGGATTCTGCCATAACAAACTGTTTTAATTTTCTATCCAAGTATTTGGCTATAGGATTAGTTATCAAACCTTGTGCATCGACAGTGGGTCTCATAGGTGGTTTTATAATATTCTTATGGATTTTAGGGACTGCAAACAGGACAGGTGTCCAGGGATGTATTACAGTCATGTAATCTACCTCATCCATATCAATACTACTCTCAATAAAATGATCATGTAGAATGTCCCTTGTACGCCTGTGTGCTCCATTCATTTCATTTATGGAACTTGGGCTATAAGTATGACTGGTTAAAATGTCTTCCATGTTATGTAAGTAATCACTTTTATTAAAAATAACCATACCACCCCCCTTGTCAGGTTTTATCAACCTGATATTTTTAGAATTCATTAACATTTTTAAATTATGTTGTTCTCAGTTCTAGTTATTTTGTACCTCCTTTTGCAATGTTTGTCAATAGTTCGGAGGTCCAATTCACACATTTTTTCAAAAACGTCTAAATTGGGGTGTAGTGGTGGGTTATATTTACTGAAAACATAAAATAGATTGATCAATTGCATATTTGTCTGAAATAAAAAAGACAAATTAAGTTTACGCACACAATTTTAGATCAATAATAGTTTGAACTAGATTCATGTTCTGATTAGGGACAAATGTTAACCCCCTTGAAACAAATCACAAATAGATGTATCAAATTCTAAACAAGAGTAATTATATGCACAGTAAAATAATTTGCTCTATTAGTCAGAATTTTAAGTTCAGGGTGAATGTTAGGGCTCATTGCCTGCCACCTCGCCATGGTCCCTTGTAGTTGTTGCCCCTCCCTCTGTTCGTATAGGACCCATTCCATTGTTGTTCACCCCTGACTGGCTAGCTGTTCCTGGCTTGGGGGTTGTACTGATTTTGTTTCTGTTGTTGTATCCTTTCTGATCTCCTAAAGGGGGATACATGTCCATGTCTAAAAAAAAATTTTCATTGTTATCAGTCGCTTCATTCCTGTTGTTGCAAGCTTGGCCCTCATGTTGATTGACTAGAAGAGAGTTATCAGTCAATTTTGAACCCCACTGCTGTGATTTTGGGTGGTGGGGGATATGTATTGTTGTTCTGATATACAAATACATCACGTTCAATTGTATTGCTTTTCCTTTCTTTAATTATATTCATTTTCTCATCTATTGATTTAAAAACTCTCTCATAGTCAAAGTTATGATTAAACCCTGAATCTTGTTTCACTAATTTATCCAATTCATCAGCTTTTTTTGTTAGAGCTTCAATAGTTTTGCAATTGTCATTAATAACTAGTGTCATATAATCAGCACCAAATTTGTCGAATAATTTCAACAATTCATTATGTAGGCTTTCATCAGGTATTAATCCAGTAGGAAAATGCCAAACGCATAGCCCTTTAGGCACTAAATTCTTCCTTAAACATTCACCTAAGTAAATGTTGTCCATTTGCAGGCTTTTTATTTTCATTAACACATAATCCAAATCGGACAATTTGTCCTGAAAAGATTTTTGCATACCTTGTGAGAGGGTATTTACTTGTGTAAATCCAACTGTATTGTTGAGCCACGCTGTCAGCGATCTCAGCTATGCAGAATTTGAAGGAGCATTTGTGCGTTGTTCAGTAGGTAAACTGGCCACCTTATTAGGCAAATTCACGTCTTGGAGCAAAGAGGTAGACGGTGAAGTTAAATTAACTGTATCTTGAATGGTATTACTTGCTTCGCATGGTGGAGTAGGGTGGAGGGATGTAGATGGAATTTGCGAGAGAGAACGCTGTTCTAAAGCATCAAGTCTATCAGTTAGACGTTGAATTAAAATAGTTAAATCTCCAAGTGCATTATTTTGTGTTTCGTTAGTCTCCACCAAAGCCGGTTCCATGATGCTCACAGCACGAACCAAACTTGCAATAAGAGCCACACACAACCAAGTAAAATGAAAAAGTAGAATCTGGTCTGGCAGCAAAAGAAAACCTTTTAATTAAAATAATCCAAAGTGCAGTAAGTAAAAAGCAATAATCCAGGTAAGCGCTTTCATTTGTCACACTGACAAACTTCTTCTGACAATAAGAAACATCACTTCCTTCTGTTAAAACTTCTGTTTTCATTATTTTAGGTTTATTTTACATGTATAACTATTTACGTAGGTATTACATATACTCTCAGTATTTGGGTCATTTATTATATTTACATTTATATTTTAAGGTTTTACAATAGTTTTATAATGCAATTAATTGAGGTATATTCAGCTTATTTGTATGACTACACCTTTTAGATATGCTTCAGTCTTGTGTGTCTAAGGTGGGGGGGGGGGTGAATTTGCTGTCATTTTGCTGACATCATGTTTTTTGCGAACTGGACCAATAGTATTAAAAGGAGGGAATTTCAAATGGTTTTAACAGAACGAAGTGATGTTTCTTATTGCCAGAAGAAGTTTGTCAGTGTGACAAACAAAAGCGCTTACCTGGATTATTGCTTTTTACTTATTGCACTTTGGATTATTTTAATTAAAAAGTTTTCTTTTGCTGCCAGACCGGATTCTACTTTTTCATTTTACTTAATCTCTTTAACAGTGTTTCTTATGCATTAATACCTGTTCCCCCCCCCCAAAAAAAAAGAGTATTGTCAAGAAGGAATGAAATATTATTTCTTCCTGTACCTCTGTTTCAGACCCTTGTGCAGTACTGTTTATACAGTCAGTGTAAAACTGAGAGGGTGCCCCTCCCCCTGTAGTATACTGCAGTATTGTTTATTTGCTTTATGCTGTGAGAACAGAATGTATACCAGCCCAACACTTTGGTTATACATTTGCTTTATTAGGTTACTAACAAACTATGGATTTTTTTTATTTGAATATTTTTATAAAGCTTTTGCTGTTTATTACCTCTAGTAGGTATTTACACCCTCCTGCACTATTGATTTGAACTGTATGTATACTACAGCCCATCTGCTGGCTGCACTTGATGCAACTGATGTTTTTTTTTTTCTTTTAACATTTACTTGCAAGCAGATTATCAGTGACATCTATGCACAATTGTGACATTTTATTACAATTACCATAGGGTTGCCTATAAACATTTTAACAATTATGTTTTAATAACAATAATGTTTTAGAAAAACTCAAGCTACTTGTCTGGCAATCAGTCTTGTTTATCTTATCTTTCCAACATTTCCTGTAACTATTCATCTAGTCTAGGAAGGTCTGTGCTCACATTTTATACTCTGTAAACTATAGTTAACTTTTTTAGCATTGTTCTTTAAATTATCTGTTAATACACTTACAGTTTGAAATTAGAATGTAGCTGTAAAACATTTAGAAATATAATACAATTAGCTTACATGGATTTCAGTATTTTTTATTTATTTATTTAACTACCCTGCCATTAATTTTACAAAAACTGTTTGACTAATACCATCTGTGATTTTATTTTATTTTTTTAATTCAGAACTTTAACTGTTTGGTGTGGTGTTACTATACAATTATAAAAAAGTGTAAAAAACAAAATAGATATTAGCTTAACTAACACGTTTATATTTACATTATTTATATTTGCTGTTGTCTGCTGTTATTCTTATGCATTGTAACAAATGTATTTTGGATGAAAAGAAAATGCATGCATGTCAGTTTCGTGACTTTAAATCTTTATTTAAGCATGTCAGTCTTGTTACTTTAAATCTTTATTCTTATTAATTATTTTTATTTAATTTTATGCACTAGAACTGTTTTGTGTACCTTTTGACTATGCTAAGAATGGCAGTCATTTGTTTTACTTTACTGTAGTACTGATAAATGTATTGCTTTAAACATTTGAGAATGATTTGTCCAGACATCACATCCTACCATCCTACCATGTATATTAACCATTTTCAAAGCACAAACATATTATAAAATATATCTCTTTTGTACAGATCAGCTGTAGTTTCCTGCTCTTTCCCAGTGTTCTCTTAAGCTCAGCTAATTTATTTCCTTTTTCCTGTAATTGCTGTTGAAGAGTTTCCTCATGGTCTGCCTGATATGTCACAAGAACCTGTTCTGCTGAATCTAAAACTCCTATGCACTTTTGAAAAGATATATGTATAACTTGTCTAAGCTTCCTGAACTCATTGTGTCTGTCTTTTAGAAGTTTATTACATTCTTTTGTAACAAAATGTACTAGAGGTTCTGTCAGTAACTGATTTGACTGTTGTTGCAATTCTGAAATTAACCTTTTACATCTGGTGGCAGAACATATCTGTCTAACATTTGAATATAATGTCAGCATATTAACTTTTTCTGGTTCTTTACCATTAAATCTTTTGTCTGTACAGTCTAACCTTTGAATAGTGGCATGCACTGTATTTTTAAGACACTGTACACACAATAAACATTTTTTATACCACACATGATTTTGTTTCAAATACCAGTCAAATATTGTAATCCATTTGCATAATGCCTTACTATTAACCTGCCGTAATAAGGTTTTACATTTGCTAATATGCTGTATATACATTCATTCTGTTATTATTATTATTATTACCTCTATGGCATTCATACTGTATGTAACACAGAAACATTTTCTTACCAGTCAACAGAGAGGCAAATGGCCAGGCTGCTTTACTGTAGATGGTTGAAAAATCTCTGTAGTCACTTGTGAAGTTGGTACAGCAGAACTGGCAGTTTCAGTCTTACAACTTTGTATTCTACCTTTTTTGGAGAATTTATGGCACTGCTCACCTTCCTGCACTCTGGATTTAGATGTCTAATAAACTGTATTATTGCTGCAAACTGTAGAAAACTGTACAACTCTGAAGTACTTCACATAAACGTAAGTTACTGTGCTTTTACAGGAGTGACCTTATACAAGGCATTACCCACTCACTCCCCCTGTTTTTGGATACAGGCTAGGAACATTTGTTAGGGTCACCATTGAAAAATGTATTTTAATTTGTGCACTGCTTCTATGCTGTGCTGGATCCAAAGTCTTCTTAATACACACAGTCTTGATGTGCTGTTTACTGCTGAATCAGACACAGAGCTTTGCATGACTCCATCTGTAGTCTGTTTAAAGCACCAAGCCTTTCAAATTGCACACTGACAAAGAAATATATTTTGCAGCTATAAGCACAGTTACAGATAACTTATTTTTATAACAAACGACACGTACTCTTTCTGTCAGATTGAAGCATATATTTACAAAGTTTTCCTTCATTACAGGTATGAATGATGACTTCTACAAAATACCTCTCTCTATCCCTCTCTCACACTACTACAATTGTTATATAGAGTGCTAGTCACACACATAGATTTTGTTATTTCCTCTTGGTATCTTTTTTGGCCTTCTGTGAGAAGTCACATAATGTCTGTTTTTAGACTTTTCTATTGTCCTGTCAGCAGTTCTGCTGATGTAAAAATGCACAAATGCACGCAATGAGAATAACAGAAGTATGAAAGGAAACATCTGTTCTGTTCCTATTGAAAAAACACATAGATATTTGTTCTGCAAACACGAGAAAAGCATGTGATACTTGCTTTCCAATATTGCTTTGTTAGACTTTTCTTTTTGATGCTGCGAAGAAAAGCCTGTCTGTTATACATATAGTACGAATGCCCATTTTACATTGCTAAACTCTATACATATATTCAAGCAGACTTTTTATTCTATGTTTTGTCTTTCAGCATATTTACAACAAAATTAATTTCAACCTTATATTCATAATCTCTAACAGCCATGACCTAATGTATTAAGTAGACAGCTTAATGGGTTTAGGGTAAGACAGAATAGCAGTGGTATCAAAGATTCACCTTGGAATATCCCCATTTGAATTTTTATCCCTGGGACAAACAATTTGTCCTTTATCATGGCTTAGCTGCAAAGTAGCTTGCCACTGTTTCATGGTCTCTGTAATGTAATCAACCAATGCAGGGTGCATCTTGTACATTTGCAAGCACTCTTTTAACCATGAATGTGGGATGCTGTCAAATGCTTTTTTGTAGTCTATACATGCCATTCTTAGACTGTTTCCCTTTTTACATTTCTCCAGTATAACTTTATTTAACAACAAATGATCCTTTGTTCCATTCTATTGCCATGATTGAGTGTTCTTCTAACTGAATATAAACTCTGCTAGCATCAGTGCTAGTGTATAGTTTATACATCGTTGGATGGCAAAAAAGTCCACAAGAAACTTGGAAGTCTATATAGGCACAAAAGGTTCCACAAAATTACCACAGCACAAATCCATCTGCTCTCCACTCTACTATACGCCTCTCCAATTTTAACTAATTTTAGGAAAACTGACTTATCTAAGCTAGAAGCATGTTATAATAAAATTGCTCAGTTTGCATCTGACTGCCCATACAGAACACATCACTGTACAGCTTTAAGGATACAAGACTGGCTTCCCAACGTTATTCTTTACAACCAACTTGCTCCAACTCACAAAGTCGTAACACAACCAACCAGAATCCCTGCACTACAAAATCTCATCCTTCCTTAAAGTTCCATAAGACCACTTCGCTCTAATAAGAACTTACTCACCATCTCCAAGGCCAACAACACTGCAGGAGAATTTTTATTTTCCAGTTATATATCTTGTGTATGGAACTCCCTTCCTAACTCCATTCTCTCAATCTCGTCCACTAACCACTTTAAACCATAATTTAAAGCTTATCTAAAAATAAGTGGCTATGTTCCTGTACTAACCCCTTGTGAATGCCCCAACCATATCTAACTACTTCCCCTGTGTTTAATCTTTTATTTCTACAGGCCTGTTTTAACCTTATATATTGACATAAGTCATATATTACAAATAGTACTAGCTATGTTCAAAGCCTAGGTTTTGTTGTCGTGATGTAACACATCTGTATTATTTTATGTATGGTACATTTTGTTTACTTTATACTTTATTGATTATTGTAATCGTGCACTAAAATGTACTGTTACTCATGCAGCTTATCTCCTCGGGCCTCTGCTGAAAAAGCACCTGTCCAGTCAAACTTTCCTGGTAAACAAATGTTTAATAAATAAATAAATAAATAAATAAGTTAATGGTCTATAATTTTTAGGATATCTTGTGGGTTCACTCTTAAGGAGGACTGTCGTTTTTACTGCTGTTAATCAGGAATCAGGTTGGTGTATGTTTGGGGAGTGCATATACATAGTTCTTATTCATGGCTAAATCTTCATGCAAAAATGTTAATAATTTTAGCCAGAAGTTAGTACTGTATCTTGGCCTGAGGCTTTCTAATTAGGAGTTTTTCTTAATTTTGTTTAAATTTCTCTGGCCACTACTTCACCCCATTTCATATCCTGTACATTTGGACTTCTTATTCTTTCTTTTCTTTTTCTATGCATTCAGCATCTCTGTTATCTTCCACAGGACCTTCATAGATATTTCTCCAAAATGTGTCTATTTCTTCTTTTTGGTGGCATTTCTATTCATTTTGCCTTATTTCACAATTCTCTATAAAACATTTTTGGGTCATCAATAAATTGCTTATTTTGTACTTTTACTTTATATTTATCTACGTATCTTCTAGTTTTTCTGCCTGTGCTAATATCTTTAGTTTATTATTTGTGATAGTGTACAATATTATTTGGTCTGTTCTGGTTGCTTTTATCACATCTAATTTTCTGAGTATTTTTGTTGATCTGTTCCCTCTATACTCTTCTAACAGTGACACTTCTTGTCTTAATTGCTTTAGTTTTCTCTATTTGATTTCTCCCTCCCTTTCCCTTACTGCCTTGTGTTATTGTGGTAAGACTTTATCTGTTAATTTAGCTGCACAGTAATATATCCTATTTACTTCCGTTACTTTTCATGATTTTCTATGAACAGTCTTGATTACTGTATTCATTTGTTTTATCAAACTTCTAACATTTTGGGTCTTACTGACTTTCCATAGTCTATTTTTTCATTGATCTTAATATATCTATCCATCTCTATTATATCAAGCAATTCTTCCCTTAGATCATTTTCTTCTAAACTAAGGGCACATTCTTTGTACTTCATTTCCTGCAGGCATTCTACAGCAAGTTCCAGAAAATCTTCCTGGGTCATGTTCTGTTCACCTTCACCGTGTATCATCTGTTGTATTTTTATATGGGAACTCACTGGCCTATCACACTGACTGCATCAAAGTTGCCACAGTTTCCTGTTCCTTCCCTTGCTGTACAACTCCAACTGAACTTTTATGCTGATTTCCTACTGAACTCTCCAAAGTATCTTCATATGGCAACTAATCAAATGCATTCTGCTCAACTGGTTTCTCATTAATTTGGGATTTATTATTCTATCATGCTGTAATGTTATTTGAGTTAGAGCTTCTACACAAAATCCATCACTTTGCAGGTAATCCATAACTTCAGTTTTTATTTCTTTAACTTCTCCATTATTAATTCTCTTTTCTAACTTTCCCCTTTATTTTCTTATTTTTTTGTATTTTAAACTTTTCTACATCTGGATGACTCTGCCTGTATTTCTCTTCAAATATATTTGGTGCTACTTTTTTATATTGATTAGTTCTGCTTTCTCCTTTGTATAAATATTGCATCATATTAAATCTATTTTTCTTTCTCATGTACATATTTCTTCTTCAGATAATCATCCGCTCCTCATGATTTTCCTTATCAGGGGGACTCACTGTTTCATCATGCTGTGACATAACCTGTGTTAGATTTTCTACACTAAAGTCTTCACTTTGCAGGTATTCCATAACTTCAGCTTCTATTGTTTAACTTCTACTTTACTAATCTTCTATTCCCTTTGGGATCTTATTTTTTTTTTGTATTGTGAATATTTTCTGTATCTGGGTGCTTTCCTTCTATTTCTCTTTGAATATTTTTGGAGCTGCTTTTTTATGTTAATTAATTTGGCTTTCTCCTCTGCATAGGTATTGGACCATATCAGATCTCTCTTTCTTTCCCATGTCCATATTTCTTTTTTATACCTTTCAAAAATCTCTAGATTTTTTTCTTTATATTTTCAAACTTCCACAGTCGCTTCTTTTTCCAAACAACCCAAAGTTTCTTGGTCTATATAATGTTTTTCATGAATCTATTGTATTAACAGACACAAATTTGCATTTGAAGGTTTTGACAGTTTTTCCTGTGCAAGTACTTTTCTTTCCTATAATTTCTCTCATAATCATTTTGTATATCCTCTGTCTGGAAATTGTGGGCTTTCTTGCATAATAATAATACATAATTTCTTTCTCATCCTCAAAAGTCTACTTCCTACTCTTTATGGCTCTTTTTTTGCCTTGTCAGTTTTTGTGGACTACTACTTTCTTCTACAGCATGGGGCATCCTTCCCATGAGCTTGGCCTAACCTCACTGTAAGAAAGTTTTCATGTCCTGAGGAGTCTACAGTGTCATTTTTTTCCATTCCTGGCACAAGTGCACCTACCAGGATTGGGCACTTTTTATCCTAGGACTTGTGCACCCAGCTATCTTTTTTGTGTTTTAACCTACTTCTGTCCATGATATATGATGTATAAAATATAGCCTCTATATCAGTGTCATCTTGGTGAGATTTTGTTAAAACAGGGTCCACCTCATGAAGGTATTCACCAAGACTTGAGGATGAATTCAGTTCTAGCAATACTTCTATCCTTTGCATGCTGATTTTATCATCTCTCCAATCAATCTCTTTTCATCTCTACACTAGGAGAGATGATTCGGTATGTAGTTGGACATGTATATATAAACCCTATACTTCTCCCTCTTCAAGCCTTGAAGCAAGATTTTTTGACAAATCCTAAAAACATGAAGCTTGAGATGATGGTGCACACACTTCTGATACAGTACCTTTTCCCCTTTACTGTTAGGACATCTGTGTTTGCTTCAGCAGTACCTCTCCTGGTCTGGATAGCAATTATGTAGGAATGCAATGTTAAACTCCATAAAAGAAGACTTCCACTTTGTGAGACTGCCCTGTGTATCCGTGTTAAAGGATCGCAGGTCTGTAACCATGATAACCTTTTTGCCATACAGGTAAGACTGAAGTCTTTGTAAAGTGCAAAGTATAAACCACCAAGGGAACCAACAGACTCTAGGCAGGAATGGAGCCTTTAGTATAAAACTTTACAGCCACAAAAATAACAATATATCACTTTTCTAAAAGACCACTTCCACAAGATAAGCACTTATTTTATTGTTATTTTGTGTGGTTTTAAAGTTTTACATTCCTAGGGATTCAGGTTACTGGCTAAAGCTCTTGCCACCCCACAGTGCCTTTTTTAGGCAAGGTTCAAAGGAGAAAACCACCACTGTAACAGATACAAGCATGCAAAATCTGAAGGTAATGCTACTCAATGGTAGAAGTCTAAACCTCAAACTGCACTCTCTCAAGGCACTCCTAAAAATGGAGAACATCGATATTGGTGCAGTAATTGAGACCTGGTTCAAGGCTCCAGAGAGCACCCCTGCAATAAAAGGCTACAATTCCTGCCACACTTTTCGGCCACAAAACCAAGACCGAAACACTAAAGGTGGAGGAGTGTCCATATTCACCAAGGATATTCACACCTCCAGGCTAGTTGCCCAACACAATGCATCTGAAATTCTGCAGGTACAACTAACACTAGGTAAGACTGCAATACAAATTGTAGCTTGCTACAGATCCCTCACAATGCCCCAAGTTTCTCACTACACCTTTCTAAACATACTGGAAAATATTAAGATACAACCAAATACCCTAACACTGGGTGAGTTCAACTACCCTGCCATTAATTGGGAAAACTACTCGGGTACCAACTCCTTTTCCCAACGGTTCTTGGAATTCATAAATTCCAACACCCTGGATCAACTAATCCATTGTCCCACCAGGGGCTCCAATATCCTAGACCTGGTCATTACCAACATGGGAGATAGATGCTCCACACCAGTGGTCACCCTCTCATTGGTCAGGTCTGACCATAAGCAAATCACCTTTGACATCCACATCCACCCCCCCCCCCAGTAAGGAAACCTCCTTAAAATTCTTCTCCAAAGCCAACTTCATGCTACTGAAGTCAGAAGTGACAAACTTCACAACACCCACGCAGACAGGATCTGGAAGTTGGACTGCAGAATCCTACACTAAGGCACTGTACGAGCACATCCACTCGTGCATGAATCGTGTCATCCCAAATAGAACCAAGATGCTCTTCTCCAAAAAAGGGAAGCCAATCTGGTGGTCTCCTGCTATAAACAAACTATACAACAGAAGGAAGAAACTGTTGCAGAAAAGAGGAAAGTCCCAGGATGCAAAAAACTCCCTCACCAGCCTCAGTAAGAAGCTGAGATCCCTCATAAAATCCTCAAAAGCTAGTTATGAAAATAAAATTGCCAAAGATTCCAAAGACAACTACAAGGCATTCTATAGTTATGTCAAGAATCTAAATGGCAATGTTCAGATCTGCTCTGAGCTACAACAGAATGGCATTATATATACTGATCCCAAGGATATTGCCAATATCCTGGTAGATCGATTTAGTGCCAACTTCACCCCCCCTCACCTCCTAAAGGGCCCATCTCAATACTAAAAGATTGCCAATTTCTGATAATCACGGCCACACAGGTAGAAACCGCACTCTCCAAAGCTAAGAATACAGCATCCATGGGACCAGATGACATCCCAGGCTGTGTACTACACGAACTACAAAATGAGCTGGCACCTCACCTAAGTGCCATGTTTAATCATAGCCTCACCTCAGGCTTCATGCCCACTGAGTGGTGCACAGCTACAGTTATCTCGCTCCACAAGGGAGGATCTGCCTTGTATCCCGGGAACTACCGTCCCATCAGTCTGACAAGCCTGATCTGCAAGGGCATGGAATGCATTATCATGGAACTTATAAACACATTGGCAACCTTCAAACACTGGACCACACCCAGTTTGAGTTTGTGAAGGGCCGATCTTGTCTCCTGAATCTGACTGACTTCTTCAAATCCATCTCCAGAGCTGTGGACGAAGGTAAGGTGGTCCACACAGCCTATCTGCACCTCGCCTAGGCCTTCGACACCATCCCCCACTCTGGAATCATAGACAAACGTACTAAGCTGAGCATAAATCCCTACGTCACTTGATGGGTTGCCAACTGGCTTACTGACAGAACCCAGACTGTAAAAGTAGCTGACTCGAAATCCATGTCCAGACAAGTGGAGTACCTCAGGGTTCAGTCCTGGGACCACTCTTGTTTGGCATATACTTCTCTGAAGTACAGGCCAACACTAAGGGACTCTGGCTAACAAAGTCTGCAGATGACTGCAAACTGGGAGCCATTATTGAATCCCCAAATGATGTGGATATTCTACAAAATGGCCTTACAGAAACAGATGCCTGGTACCAGAGCCATGGGCTCAAGATTAATGCCAAGAAATGTATAGTTATTCCCTTTGGAAAAAACATGTACCCATGAATTACCACATAGATGGCAGGACATTAAACATCGAAAGTGTGATGAGAGACTGAGGGACACAGGTGGACAGTGGTCTCACTTTCGATAACCACATTGCCACAACAGTCAGGAAATCCTTCTATGTGGCACACCTCATCACTAAGGGCTTTTCATCCAGAAAAAAGGAGGTCATTGTCCCACTGTACTCATCCCTCATTAGACCCATTATAAAGTATAATGCCCCGTTTGGTATGTGCCTCACAAGACAGTCATTGTCCCACTGTACTCATCCCTCATTAGACCCATTATAAAGTATAATGCCCCGTTTGGTATGTGCCTCACAAGACATCTGCAACAGCTGGAAAGGCCACAGAAATACCTCACTAAAAGAATCACAGGCCTAAAGCAGATGCCATATGCTGACCGTCTAAAAGAACTCCAGCTACACTCTGTGGCATATTGTCTACTCAGAGGCGATATCTGCTTAACATACAAGGCCATGTCAAACCCTGAGCTGTTGGACATGCTCCACTTAAAGAAATCCCAATCCCTCAGAGCCACATGCTCCAGGGTTCTAAACCTTGTCATCACAATGAACAAAACATGCTGGAGGGATAGGTTCCTGACCCAGAGACTCCCCATACTCTGGAATAGACAGCCCATACATGTCAAGCAGAGTGCCTCATTGGCCCTCTTCAAAAGGAACCTTGATGATTGGATGGGAGATAGGAAATTCACCCCGGGGATCATGGAAGTCGCCTTACTAGACAGGGGTCCAGAGAAGTAAATATTGTGGGAAGAAATATCCAGGGAATTGTTATGGCTAGGCTTGCATAGGTCCTAGTGCCAATAGCCTAGTAACAACCTAAGAACATTAAAATTTCATTCCTGCCTAGAGTCTGTAGATTTCCATGGTGGTTTCTACAAGTCTGTTTTTACATTTTTGGTTCAAATTGCAAAGTATGACCAGACACTCCGTTTATAAAGCCACATATGATTCCTCCCCGGACTGAAGTCTGTGGCTGAGATACACCATCATGAGTATCAAAGCCACAGACCCAGGAAAAAGCACAAGGTGTTGTTCTGTTTCTAAGCAACCCTGCTAAATACATCCCTACCATCGTTTGAAACAATCTACCCTCACAATAATGTTCTGATTGCAGACAGCATTGGTTAGCACAGTGGGTCCACTCAACGGCTCCTTAAGTTTTTGGAATGCCTGCTCACATGCTGGAATTTAGACAACCGTATTTGATTTATTTTTTCTGGAAAATTCCATATTGGGAGTGGCTGTCAAACTACAGTGGGTGATAAATATCCTGATGTAACCCATTCTTCCTAGGGATACTCTGACCTGCTTCATACTAGTACGTGGTGATGAATCCTACCACCACCTACTCTATGACCTAGATAAGGCCATTCTGCCATTCCTACATGCCAGTTGTTGAACCCAGTAGTTAACACTACCATTTATTCTGCCCAAACATGTCTATAACATGCTGAATATGTTCTTGCCACAGCTGAATGTGGAATGAAATATCACCAGTTAAGCAAGAAATCTGTCCCCAGTTTTTGCTAAGATGTAATCTACCAACCTCTGTAAGGTTGCGGGAGCAACCTTCATCCCAAACAGCCTCTTGGGGAACTCATTCTCACAGTGGTGCAGTGGTTAACATTGTCACCTCACAGCAAGAGGTTCTCCGGTTCGATTCTCGGCTGGGGTGCCTTCTGTGTGAAGTTTGCATGTTCTCCCTGTGTTCGCGTGGGTTTCCTCCGGGTACTCCGGTTTCCTCCCACATTCCAAAGACATGCATCTGGAGCATTTCTCCCCGGGCCTCCGCTGAAAACAGGCTCTATGGAACCTAGTCGGACATTCCCGGTCAACAAATGTTAAATAAAAAATAAAATAAAATATAATGCAAAAAGGGTAACAAGGTCACTTGTAAGTAACTCTTAATTGAGTCAACAGCAGTTAGACACTTATCTCCATCTATCTGTTTTAAGGATTCATCTGTCTTGTACCTGAGGTAAGCATCTATGTGACTATTCGGTTTTCTGTAATGTGCACAGAACCTGTTCTTACCACTTTTCTTTGGCACCAGCATCACTGATGAAACCCAGGGACTGTTAGACTCTTAGATTAACAACCAGATCCATTATCTCTTGCATTTCCTCCCTCAGGGCTTGATTAGCCCACTCAGCTGCGCTATCAGGGGGCTGTTGTAATGGCTACAAGGTCCCTGTATCCAGCTGACATTCCACCAGATGGCTACACCCTGGCTTACCAGTAAACATGTTCCCAAACTCCTATGTGTTCTGGATCTCCTGAACCTGGGTAGGAGATAGCTGCTGCTAAAGTGCTACCGTCTTCACTGAGGTGTCAGAAACAGCATAATTGAGAATGTTTAGTACAAGATTTTGATCTGATTTTCTCTGTACCTTACTGTAGATAGTGAATACCAATGTTGCTATACCATGCTATGGCTTCACTATGATAAGGCGGTATAGCTTGCGTTTCTATTTCCAGTCTGACAATGCTACCGTGAAGCTGGCACCATTTACACTTCTCACAGTACTGAATGGATGCCTGCAGCTTATTATATTTAACATCAATAAGCATCAATGCATATTGACTGAAATGATGCTCTCTGGCCCTGGCTGTACTGCCATACCAGCCCTTTTTTTTGCTGTTGTTCTTCTGGTAGGTTCTGCTGTGCCATCCCCATGAGCTCCCTAAACCTGATTCTGAAGTTTAGGATATATTCCATGATACTGTAGATTCCTTGAGGGAATAACAGTCACCCTACCACTCATCACAATATAAATCTAGAGGACCCCATTACCCTGTGATCATACAGAAGCTCAAAGAGAAAATTGTGTGAATTCCTGAGCCAGCATTCTGTATGCAAAAGTAAACTGAGGCAACCATTGGGGGTACCTTTCCACTCCTATCGGAACTGGTTTGTGAATGCCTTTAATATGGTCTTCAGTGTAGAGTTTAACCTCCCCAATACACTGCATGTCTGTGGGTGGAAGGAGATATTCTTAAAATGCTTTACCCCAAGGAATGAAATGTAAGGAACATAAGAAAAACTTGCTGACAACAGTTTTCTCTTTCTTCGGTTTGCTGTGTACCAGGAGCTGTTTTATTCTACCTCAGACTCCAAGTGTTTCATTTCTAGTGCCAATCTTTGTAATGTCTACCGAATTTCAAGATCATCAGAGGCAGGTCTGTCATTTTT
The DNA here is from genome assembly GCF_019279795.1 of Protopterus annectens. Classification (NCBI taxonomy): domain Eukaryota; kingdom Metazoa; phylum Chordata; order Ceratodontiformes; family Protopteridae; genus Protopterus; species Protopterus annectens. The sequence continues at coordinate 863,907,207 of NC_056729.1, forward strand.
GTGCATGCTGCACACCCACAGCATTTGCCAGGATGCCTTTCAGTATGAAGCTCTGCATTCCAGTTGCACACAGCACTGCTATCATAACTTCCTTGATCACAAAATCATTCAGAAATTCTCATCGGTTTAGACTCCTTACCCAGCTGTGACACTGACATCTTGACGTTCTGCAGAGTTTAATTCTACCCATTTCCTAAAACTGTACCAACTAAAATATCAAATGACTGCTGTGCAATCTCTCCTTCTTTATATTACATAGGGGCTGCAGCAGCACACATATCGTTAGTAGCAAAACTGCTTTTTATGTTAAATACGTCCAGTTACAATATACACACAAATAGCCACCAATTTGAAGACCAATAATAGTGGTCAGGGGCTATGGTGGCCGGATCTGATCTTCTGCTCATCACAAAATTTAATAATTTCCATCTCAAAATCTTAAAAATCTTAGCTCTTAAAATCTAATGGCCACCAGTGATACAGTCTCCTGATTTACACCACTCAAGCCAAGCAGACTAAACTATACAAAAGGCACACGAATATGAATCGAAGCACAGTTCACTAAGTGTAGCTTGGCCTCAAGAGTTGGCAGAAAATATGTGCTGCTGTCTTGGGTACTGGCTTACATACACAAACCTACATATAGGTTCCACACTGAACAAAATCTTTTGCCTATCTCCCCAGCCCAGACCCTTTCACACCATTCTGTGTGGTTTCAGTGTCATCCAGTCCCCACTTGCTCAGAGTAGCTGTACATTAAACACATTTTTACACACACACACACACACACACACACACACACACACACACACACACACACACACACACACACACACACACACACACACATACACTAATAATTATTCCAGGGGTGGCTGATTACATTCTTCACTACTGCAGCCTTCTGTCCTGGCCTCAGGTAGTAAACTGCAACCACCCCAGAATGGCAGTCTGAGGGCAAGTTTGGGATGTGTGAGGGCCTTGCCACCCACACAGGGGATGCAGGGGGCTTTCTCCCTGCAAAAACACAAAACACATACATTAACACAGAAAAATGCTGAATAAGAGAGGCAAGTACATGTCTAACAAAAGACTGGAAGAAATGCATTAACATTTCTTTAGGTAATTCAGCCACCCCAGATAACTATGTCATCAAAAAACACCTCTAAAATGTGATTCTCTAGTAAGGGATCTGGAAACTCACATAAACAGAAACCTGGCCTTTGACCAACACGTGCCTAACATAGTAAGAAAATCTTTCTGTGTTGCTCAACTTATAAGTAAGGCTATGGCATCTAGGTCCAGAGAGGACATCATACCACGGTACTCAACCGTCAACAGACACATCACAGAGTATAATGTCCCATGCTGACCCCTTGAAAGCCCTGTCTCTTTACTTGCTATCATACAGACTTCTGCGAGGTGATCTTTGCCTGGCATACAATGCATCCCTGGACTCTGTTTTGATGTACCTTTTGCACATTTGCAAAACAAACAGTATCAGAACTACTAGATCAAAAGACCTAAATTTTGCTTTCAATATAAATAGGACATGTTGGAGGGAAAGAAAAATCCCATTCTCTGGAACTCTGGCCATCCATGTAAAGCAGAATTCCACCCTAACCCTATGGAACGATGGATGGGTAATCGGAAAATCATCCATAGTCTTGTGCCTATGTCTCTGAATGATAGAGGCAGTCAGTAAATCACTCCCTGGCCTAATGTACATCTACGAACCTAAGAAAAATATTACTAAGAATTCTCACTTAAATGGTTGAATTCAGAAAGTGCATGTTATAGACATACATAGACAGTCTTAACTTTTAAACCAAAAGTGAAAATAAATAAGATATACTGAACATTAGCGATAAATAAGTTCAGCTATTACAGTACAGATACTTTATTTACATTGCACTTGTTACAGACATAGTTAAAACTCTTAAATATTTAACAACATGTGAGAAGACAGTAAGTTATGTGTCAGCAATCAATGGCAAATATGCAGAGTTCATGCAGTACAGGGTATATTAGTAATATTGGCTTCTAGGTTTAGGCTTATAAACAGTGTTCATAGATGAGTAACTTGGCTGCTATCAGAAGGGTAAGAGAGATGCTAGTGGTTTGTAAGACATATAGAAATGGTGTAAACAGATGCATGGCTACTGAGATGCACGACAGAAGAACAGACTATAAAGTATAGTGGACTGGTAGTAAACTGATGCAGGGGATATAGAGCTGAAATGTAAAAGATCATTGTGATGTAAGTTGGATTAGTTGTCTGACAATGACGATTCAACAGAGAGGCTAAGTGTAAAGGTATGGGAGAAGTGACTAGAAAAGGTGGATAGCCAGAAGAAGGTAGATGCAGGATGTCAATAGCAGATGCCCTACGCTGACCGCCTTAAAAAACTCCAGCTATACTCTGTCACATATCGTCTACTCAGAGGCGATCTCTACTTAACATATAAGGCCATGTCAAACCCAGAGCTGTTGGACATGCTACACTTAAAGAAATCCCAATCCCTCAGAGCCACACGCTCTAGGGATCTAAACCTTGTCATCACAATAAACAAAACATGCTGGAGGGATAGGTTCCTGACCCAGAGACTCCCCAGACTCTGGAATAGATTGCCCATACATGTCAAGCAGAGTGCCTCTTTGGCCCTCTTCAAAAGGAACCTTGATGATTGGATGGGAGAAAGGAAATTCACCCAAGGGATCACGTCAGTCGCCCTACTAGACAGGGGTCCAGGGAAGTAAATAGTGTAGGAAGAAATAGCCAGGGAATTGTTATGCCTAGGCTTGTATAGGCCCTAGGGCTAATAGCCTAGTACCAACCTATGAACCTATGAATAAATATTCTTTTTGAGGTGAATATTTCTAGCATTTGGATGATTAGATATAGTGAGTAAAGAGTTGAGGTGAATGACTCAGACATGACTGTGTTTCATTAAGATGCTGTTTAAGATGTTTTTTTATAAGTTAAGAGGTCATGGGTTTATCTTAAGGTGGAGTTACAGATTTTAGATAAATAGGAGGAGCAGAGGGAGTCCTCTGCAGAGGTATTACATTTTGTGACCAGTGACAGGTGTCTGTCTGTTGGTAGAGTAGTGATGAATTATACTGCTGATGCTGCAGTATTTATCTGACCCCCTACATTAGGTTGTGTGTGTAGTATCTAATTGAGAGAAGGTTAGGGTATGTTGCAGTTCAGTCCACTGAAGTTGTTTTAGAGCAAAGCAGTGATGATTTCTATATAGAATATTAACATCAAACATTGCAACTTTACTGTAGCATTGTACAAGGAGATGGGATTTTCTGGCTTACAGATTTATATAAATGGGAACACTGTATGGAAAGGTTAAGAGCAGTAAGTTGTAGCAGTGGTTTTCTTAGCATCATCTATAAGGTAGGATTTTTATCACATAGAGAGCACCATTTTTATGCTTGTTTTAGATGAAAGATTTCATATTTTTGTGAATTATGATCTCTAGAAGTGTTATGTGGGTCACTACTTCAATTTTGGTACAGTGAGAAGAGCTAATGCTGAAGAGACTCCTCTTGTGAGAGAATTTCTTGGGGGTAAATAGGATTAGTTTAGATTTTTAGGGGTTTAGGAGCAGCTTAGAATCATGGAGGCAATGTTCAATAGAAAGTAGGGAATTCTTGGTGTATCTGTTGTGATTTTTACTAATTCTTGGCAGACTAGATTAAGGTTGAGTTGTCTGTACACTGGATGATGGCAGCATTTTTACTTGCAGACTGTAGGGTGTTTATAAATATGCTGAAAGGGACTGTTCCCAGAACAGACCCTTGGGGAACACCCACTGCTACAGTCTGAGGTGTCTGCTTGGTATTTCACAGACCGTTGGCTGTCGGAAAGGTAACTGTTAAACCTCAAGAAAGCCTTTGGTTGTAGTCCTAATGACCTAATGAATAGAGCCTATTTAGCAAAAGTTGATGGATACAGTATCAAAGGTCTATGAATACTGCAGATAAGAGATTGCCTTCATTTCTGATTTGGCTGATGGTGGTGGTCAGTCTTTATCCCTTTTCCCTTTGTTTGTTTTCTTGTCTTATATTTGCTAATTCTGCCATGGATTAGGTTTTCTTTGCCAACAGAATGGCTGTGGGATTGTGGACAACCATCCGTAAATCAAATAGGTCTATGGCTACCTATTCAAGGGACTTAAATGTGGCCCATGACTTAAATAGGACATGCTGGAGGGACAAATTTATCTACTGGCGACTGCCACATCTTTGGAACAGGCTGCCAATTCATGTGAAACAGAGCACCTCTGTGACACTGTTCAAGAGGAACTTGGACGAGTGGATGGGGAACCATAAATTCTTACAGAGGATAGTGCCCACAACCCTAGTGGACATGGGCAGCCATCAATAAATGCAATCTTGGGTATTGACTAGTATGTCTACAGTATTACATTGGGTTGAAACGGCTAGGCTTAAAATGATCGTCTGGGTCAATAGCCTTGTAATCTCCTATGATCCTATGTGTCTGCTTGCGGAAGTGTTACTTAACCCTTGGAATGTACTGCATAAGCTGTACCTCCTGAAGCAGATGAAGAGGTAGATACCATACCTCTCAACTTCTCTGCCCAAAGATTCTGGACAAAACAAAAATAATGGGGGATAAAAGCCCTAAATTTAGGACTTTTTTAAAATATTAATGCAATTCATTTGCAGAGTTACTAGAATAACAAGTTTTGTATTAACATGCAATTTCTGAAGAACAAGAAGTATGAAATTCTAATGTCAGGCACTTTTGACTGACTAATCTTCACTGAATTACCAGAAAATCAAGTATTTTATGATGGCAGAGCAAACATATCAGAGACAATGTTGAGAGGTATGGTTACTAACCCTCTATTTAGTTGTAGGAATAAATTGCTGTATTAATCCGTTGTAGTATAATGGCCTCAGAACATGTATACTTTTAATTTGTTGCTGAACACATTAAAATCCAGGTGTCCTGACTGTCAGACTGATGCAGAGGTATAATCTACTCTCTGATTTAATTAATACAGATGATTACGGCTTTTAATGCCATGGCAGGAATGGACACCATTACAAAGTCACAGCATAGTTAAAATTCAGGAAGTCAGTATTATTTCAGTCTTTGATGTTCATCAAGAATACTCATGTCAGCAAGCTTTATCTACCAAGGTCTACCTAATTATGTTGTATGAAATTTCCTGGTCTGTTTTTTATTTTTTTTTATATTTTTTTTTTACTACTTTAAAATTTTGGCTGAAGTCACCACACATCACCAGCCTACAGGAGCGTGCATGGCATACATCAGCTACTGCCTGTTGGACTCGGAGAGAAATAGGAACTATAACAGTGATGGCGAGCAGCACAATTTAAATTTTGCAGAGTCTGCCCACATGTCCCAGTCTTTAGGACAGGTAAGAAAATAGCTGTTATCTATCAGCCCTTAACTTTGCATTATTCTGGCCAAGAAAGAACTGTTTAACTGTGTAAAAGTCTGTAGTTTGCAAGTTTTTTGTGCATTGTTTATCTGCTGCCCATAATTGTGTATTAAAAACTGTGTGAAAAAGTCTTATCTGCTGCCCGTAACCGTGCAAGTTCATAAGTCTCTGCATTATTTGTGTGCCTCTCTAATGTTTATCTGCGCCATGGCCGTTGTGTATTTATTGGCTGCTGTGCTGTCTATTTGGATGTTCAACCATTGTAGTAGTTATCTGGCTGTGGAATTATCCACTGTAGTAGTTAAGTGTCTGTATTTATTGGTCTGCTGGGCTGGCCGATTGCATTATTTGTGTGCTGCTCTTATTAGCTGCTGTCTGTCTTTACGTTCAACGATTGTAGTAATCTAAAAGCAAAAGTGTTAACTGTGCAAGACTGCAGGTTCATGAGTTTCTTTGTGCGTGTGCCGCTCTAATATTTGCAAGTGCAAGTCCATAACTCTCTGCCCGTAACTGTGCAAGTTTGCATTCATTATCTCTATTTATCTGCTGGCCACTATTTGTGTGTGTAAGTTCATAACTCTCTGCCTGCTCTAATGTTTAGAAGTGCAAGTTCATAACTCTCTGCCCATAGCTGTGCAAGTTCACATTCATTTGTGTTTATCCTACAAGTCCATAAATCTCTGCCCGCTCTAATGTTAGCAAGTCCATAACTCTCTGCCTGAAACTATGCTAGTTCGCATTTGTTATTTATCTGCTAGCCGTTATTTGCATGTGCAAGTTCGCACTCATCTGTTGTCCGTTATTTGTGTGTGCAGGTTCGCATTCATTATTCATCTGCTGGCCATTATTTGTGTGTGAGACAGTACTTACATAGAGCTCAACAATGTCATTCAGTGCTGACATGACTCTGATCCTACAAACAGTGCATTGCTCAATGCGATTCATTTGTGCTATCCCAGTGGAGTGAAGAATAGCAGTAAATGGTAACTTCAGGCAGCTACTTTTGAGCACATGCTTACATCTGAACGAGGAAGGGGAAACAGCCATCTGTAAGAAGGGATAACCCTACAAGTTTTCTAAAGACAGAAACAAGGCAGCGAATAGGTTATAAGGGAATTTTACATTTGTAATATTTTTTTGCTCATTCAAAACTACTAACTTGTGCCATTCTAGTGGAGGAAATAATACTTGTAAATTGTCAGCAGTTTGCCAAGAGACCCATTTTTTTCAAGGAATGAGCATGGGAAAACAGAGCCTTGCACTCAGTCAGCACAGTTTATTTTTCAGATGGACGTCTGCCTTGTGAATAGACTGGCTGAAGGTGTAGTGATGTCAGACAGTTGTCCATAAATTGCAGTTTTTAAAAGCATCTGATTAGTGCAGGGTTGACAGTATCAATATAATCTTTTTATTTTGAAAATTTTTGCTTGTTCATAAATGCCTGATGTTCAACTCTTGTTTATAATCATGTGTGCTGTACGAGTGGACATGAGATTGTATTTTCTAGAGGAGTTCTTCAGGCACTTTTCAAAAATTTAATGAAATGGTGTTATTGGCGAATGAGTTAAAGCCACCGCTATCAGTATCTGTCAGCCGGTGTAGAACTGTGTATATTAACATTTTATGTGCAAGTACTGTCAGCATTTAACAGTTAATATGACATTGTCTAATATTGTTAGTTAATATCCAACAGATTTATCTAACAGTTTAAATGACACACTGTGTATTAATGCCCACCAATTTCAGTATTCATAGGTTAGTACTAGACCAACTATCCTTGTGAGCCATTTTAAGCCTAGTCAATGATCCCATGTGAGAATCAATCCCTACAACTTGTGTCTGTAAGGGAAACACCTTAACCATTATACCAACCTCCCAGAGCCTTTAACAATTTAAGTAGTTAAACGAACACTCAATGAAAAACAAATACCCCATAGTTTACATTTGGATTTTGTCCTAACACTGAGTTTTTTTGGGCTTGCTGTTCTTTACAGAACTCTCCGCTGAAGTCCTAAAGTCTTGTTGTGTTTAGAGAAGTCTTCAGCCTTGTTTTATTTGCAGAATATTTTATGTTTTATTTGCCCCCAAGCCAACATGACCACCCCCAGACAATATGGACCCTAGGCAGCTGCAAAGGTCCCCTAGCTCTTGATCTGGCTCTGCCCACCGCTGTCATTATCTAACTGTTTACATTAATGGCTACCAGTTTCAGTATCTAACTTACATGACATTCTCTATATTAATACCTACCACTGTCGATTTCAGGAAACACATGGTAACACAACATTTTATTCTAGCAACTTTCTAAGATTATACAAGCAATGTTTAAAATGTGTCCCCAGTTTTGAGCCTTTGCCCCCCCCCCAATAAATTTTGGCTTTTTCCTGATTTCTTGTGCTGCACAGTTCTTCAGGGAAAGAGAAGTTTAGTGCTGCTTATGCCAAGTCAACTTGCATTGTTAGTAGCACAACAGGTAGTATACTTGCTTTTGCTGCAGGGTTCTACTCCCACAGTATGTAGATGGATTGCTGATACTGTACTGTTGTTCTTTTAAAGGGGTGGATGCTGCAGTCCCGATAATGTCCTCCTTTGGCAGAGATACCCAGTAACTATGAACCTGTTATCAGATTGCCATCCATTCCCTATTGCTAGCTTATTTTTTTTAATGTAACATAGGCAATTTATTCTTCAAGGGCAACAGGCACTTTACTTGTAGATGAAATAATGAAATATAAAGTTGTTTGCTAGCAGCAACCTCTTCATTAGTTATAGATGTCTTTAATGTGGAATTATTTAGATGACTTTTATTTCTGCAGAAGTTCTGCATATTTATATACTGGTGGACTGTAGAAGTTTGAGTAGACTTATGATGGAAATGTTCTGAAGTGGGCAGTTTTGTCATTATTGGGTCATGCATTTTGTTTCATTGCTTACCAGAAAAAAAGGTCAAAACAATACATTTAAAATGTGCTCGCTCTACTCTGGGGCCATATTTTTGTTGTCTGTTCTTCAGTTTGCTTTTGAAAGATGGTATCCCACAATTCCATTACAGTGGGTGGGGTTGCATAATTATGCACACACATTTTATGTTAATCAGTGTACAGATTTGTACCTATTTTTCATGGGCCTTTGTCCATATTTTTGATGATTCCAGGTTGAGAGGTATGGTTAGCAGCACAAAGAAATAAAAAAGATTAAAGGCATAACACTGAATACTGTTTTCTATAGGAAATCACTGCTGGTGTGGTTTCTAAGTCTGTGTCAGCAATGATTCACTTGTTTTGGGAGACTTCTTATTTTTTCAAGTTGGTGTGACCATGGAGTCGGTATATGATGGGCCTGTCTCCCCCTTGCAATTAAAATTGATTTTTTTCACCCTTTTGTGTTTCTGGTATTTTTTATTTTCATTCATTTGGCTAGTCAGTTTTCAGGAAGTCAGTGTTTCACAGTAGATCCATGTGGTTCATATAACAGTACCTCTACAGGTAACTTATTTAAATTTGGAAATTATTTTTTGTTAACCATTTTGCTCCTGGGAGTGCTGCAACAAGCTGTGCTTCCTGCCTTGTCCCACACCAGTCTAGTTTCAGCTCTGAATTCCTGGTTTCTCATCATGCAGGATATTATAATCACTAGGTACAACCCTTCATTGAATAAAGTCACCTTTGCACTATTTCTTCAATTTCAGTAATGCTTTTGTGTTTCTTGTTACTAGTGTATATTTTTTAATTTAATATGGTCATGTTTGCACAGTTTTCAGCTGTCAACCTCAGCTTCAACTGTATTAAGATATTTTATAACAAAGTACCAGTTAAAATGGTAGCAAGTAATTAGATGTAACAAAATGAACAAAATAAGGCACATAATATGTGCAGAAGCAAAAGTAAACATAGCTAGCCAGTAAATTAAGAAATAAAACATAAGACTGTGCCACTTTGTCAAAGAAAGGCTATTTCAAATAAATAGGATTTAAATTGGCTGAGGAAGCTGGCCAGTGAAGGATACCACTGAAGCAAATGAGGCAGTACATTCCACAGGTGAGAGGCCTCAAAGGTGAATTAATGAGTACCTGATGTATCAAGGTACACCTGTGGAACTGGCAGCATCCCCTAGGAAGATGAGTGCAAGGCCTGAGTCATAAGATAAGTCATTACCAGCTCCATCAGGCAAAAGGGACCGCAAGTCATGAATGCACACATAAGCTAAGACTAAGATCTTGGAAATAATTCTGTAATAGAGCGGAGGCCTTTGTAGAATGTGTAGTACAGGCATAATATGTTGGTAAAAGGATTTAATGTTCACTTGGTCAGCCTTGCATTATAATTTTGACTTTTGGTATACAAACCCTGGATCATAAATATATTGCAGCCAGCCACACAGTACAAATGTTTTGTGTAATGTACTAATGAACCATTATGTGCGGTCTTTTCCTACAGACTTTGAGAATCATTTTGTTTGCAGTTATATCAGCCACTGAACTTTCGTTTTTTTAAGTTCACCTTTCCTTATCCATCTGCGTGTGTCAAATCTAGATCATTGTGTGGTCGTACCAGTACTTCTTCATATCTGCTACAACAATTCTGGGCATTTTTGTTTTATTTTATTTGTCTGATCTCAAAACTTTTATTCGTTCTTACAATTTTTGTAAGTACTTATACTTTTTCCTTCCATGTTTAGGACATGACATTGTGGCAGGAATTAACACTTCCTAAGGCAGAGCATAACTTTTTTAGTGCTTCAGCCTTTAATGTTTGCCAAGAGAGATCCTTACAAGATCTGCAATATTGCCAGAGCTGCAAACCTCTGTAATTTATATTGGGCTTCATGTTTTGATAACATAGAGTGGCCTTCAAAAGACATGCTTGAATGGACGTGCCTTTGTTGAAGGTTGGGCGTCGAGCTGGCACCTCAGCACTGTAAAAAGCTAGTGCCAATCATTAGCGGACCGGAGTTCCGCTATGGCGACCCTAACCGGGAAAAGCCAAAAGAAGAAGAACAACTCAGATAGTCCTAGAATTATTATTTTATTATCATCTGAGCTAATTCTAGTACTACAGCAGCTGTATGTATATCATTGTTCCATATTTTTTCTAGTTTCTTCTTGTATATTTGATATTTTATAATTTTGTTTCTCTCTTTGTATGTAAAATGTTATAGTTTCTATGTGTGTGTCTATTAATTAATATTATAGCTACCTAATGACATGTTAATGAAACTGACACAGAATCACTTGACTGCAACTACTCCTTCCCCCACCATACCTACTGATATGAGAGGGGTAGACCTTCCCAAAGCTCCTGTGATACACCAGATCTGAGATCACACTTTGCCCTGGGGACTCGACACAGAAACAGTGGTGCCATACACCCTTCTACATTCATTTATACGTGTGTCTCATTCATCAAACTGGCTGCTCATAGATGGAGTTAATGACGTGAAATGCTGTTGAGTGTTCTGTTTATCAACATTTGAAGACTTTAGAGGAAATAAGCATCATATGCACGTGGGTAATATAAGTGAGGGCTTGAGAAATAAATACAAAAGAACAAAAAAAAACAGACATGGATATTCTGAAGGCTTCAACTTTAGAGGGCAGGTGTATTAGTGTATCCAGGTAAGGGTAAAGTAAAGACACAGACTTAGTGTTTTGTGTAACCCTAACCCTGCCTCTAAATCTAACCCCTACATTTTACCTTATAAAAAACTCTCCCTAACACTACCACTATTCAGATAATTTGAATCACAAAAGATAATTTTTTTTGTTTCATTTTGTTGATTCTCAAAATACCCACATAAGTCACTGAACTGATGATGCTTTTGCATTTTGATAAATGAACATTTGTGTGTTTCTCTATGTCTGAGTATCTTTGTGTACCAAACTCAATAATTAAATACCCAGGAATGTGCAGTCAGGCACAACTTTGTTGCAATAACCTCTGGAACTAAATATTTTGAGTATAGACCAACTGAGCAGTAATGCTAACTGGTACCTCAATGCTACCTAGATCCTTTTTCCATAGTTGCAGTACCCATCTTTATTGTTTTATCTTTCTTAACGTGTGGCACTGGTGTTTTCAAGGGAATGCTGCTATATTTTACTATAAATTCTTGTGGTTTGTGTTGTCATTGCTTTCTGATTACCTATATATTGTAATGTTCGTGTTTGCCAGTACATCAGTCTTGACATATTATTATGTCTGAGTACATAGCCCCTTAGTTATATCACGCACAGTGATATGGTGTGCAACTATTTCTAATTCTGTACTACAACACTATGTATCCAGTTTACTGTCCTGAGCCACCATTATTGGCTTAAATTCATCTTCTCTTAATTAGTTTAAGTTAAATTCTTAACCATTCATGAGCAAAATTTTGATCACCGGCTTGCAATTCCAATAGAGTTCTCTGTTTACAAGTGCATTTCTAGGCAGTACATTTTCTTTTATTTTCTTCTGGTTAAGCACTTTATTCTTATTTTGTTTGTTAGCACTTTCTGTTGCAACTTGTTTCTTATTACCTCTTGGTTTAATTTTATCTATCATATGTCATCTTAGGCTTATTTCCTTTGTGGTTAGGCGTTTTCACAATCTTTGGGTCTGATGCCACTGACAGGTATGTATATGCTGGAATGGGTGTTTGTGCCAAATGTTCATAGGTAGGTACTAGGCTATTAGCCCTAGGGCCTATATAAGCCTAGCCAAAAAGGTACCCTGGCTTTCGCCACCCAAGAAAATTATTTTCCTGTGCCCCTGTCGAGCAGAGCCACAGAAGTGATCCCTGGGGTGAATTTTCTATTTCCCATCCAATCATCAAGATTTTTCTTGAAGAGTGCTAATGAGGAGCTCTGTTTGACATAGATAGGTAGTCTGTTCCAGAGTATGGGAAGTCTCTGGGACAAAAATCTATCCCTCCAGCATGTTCTGTTTTTTGTGGTGACAAGGTTTAGGTCCCTAGAGCGTGTAGCTCGGAGGGATTGGGATTTCTTTAAGTGGAGCATGCCCAACAGCTCTGGGTTTGACATAGCTTTGTATGTTAGGCAGAGATCGCCTCTGAGTAGGCGATATGTGACAGAGTAAACCTGGAGTTTTTTGAGACGGTCTGCGTAGGGCATCTGTTTGAGGCCAATAATCCTCTTTGTGAGGTATTTCCGTGGCCTTTCCAGTTGTTGTAGATGTCTTGTGAGGTACAGACAAAAGGGGCGTTGTACTCTATAAAGGGCCTAATGAGTGATGAGTATAGGGGAACAATGACCTCTTTTTTTCTGGATGAGAAACCTTTTCTGATTAGGTGGGCCACGTAGAAGGATTTCCTGACCACTGTGATGATGTGATTATCAAAGAAGAGATTAATGTCCACCTGTGTCCCAAGGTCTCTTATCACACTTTCGGTGTTAAGTAGACTACCACTTATGTGGTAGTTCATGGGTTCAGAGTTTTTACCAAAGGGGATGACAATACACTTTTTGGCATTGAGCTTCAGGCCATGGCTTTGACACCAGGCATCTGTCTCAGTGAGGCCCTTTTGTAGTGTGTCCACATTGTTAGGAGTTTTGATTATGGCTCCTAGTTTGCAGTCATCTGCAAACTTTGTTAGCCAAAGACCTTCTGTGTTAGCCTGTACTTCAGAGAAGTAGTTTCCAAACAGGAGAGGACCCAGGACTGAACCCTCTGGTACTCCACTTGTCACTGGTCTGAAGTTGGATTTGGAGTCTGCGGCTTTCACAGTGTGACATAGGGATTTATACCTAGTTTAGTGAGCTTATCTATAATTCCAGAGTGGGGGGGTGGTGTCTAAAGCCTTGGCGAGATCTAGATAAGCTGTGTGAACCACCTTACCCTCATCTATGGCTTTGGTGACTGCTTCAAAAAAGTCAATCAGGTTTAGGAGACATGATCTGCCTTTCACAAACCCGAACTGGGTAGTGTCCAGAGTTTGGAGATTACTAATGTCTTTGTTTATGAGTTCCATGATGATACGTTTTATGGCCTAGAAGACCATTCTCATCAGGCTAATGGGGTGGTTGTTCCTGGGTTCCATCGTGGCTCCCCCTTTGTGGAGTGGAATAACCATTGCCGTGCGCCATTCAGTGGGCACAAAGCCTGAGGTGAGGCTATGAGTGAACATGGTACTTAGGGAGGGTGCCAGTTCATTCTGTAGTTCGTGTAGAACACAGCCTGGGATATTGTCAGGTCCCATGGATGCTGTGTTCTTGGCTTTGGAGAGTGTGTTTTTTTTTTACCTGTGCAGCCGTGATTACAGGAACTTTGCATTCTTCCGGTATAGAGATGGGCCCTCTAGTGGGTGAGAGGGGGGGGGGTAAAGTTAGCACTGAACCTATCTGCCAGGATGTTGGCAATATCAGTTGGCTCTGTATATTTAGTGCCATTATGCTGTAACTCAGAGCAGATCTGAGTGTTGCCACTGACATTCTTGACATAGCTATAGAATGCTTTGTGGTTGTATTTAGAGTCAGTGGCAATTTTGTTTTCGTAACTAGCTTTGGAGGATTTTATGAGGGATCTCAGCTTCTTACTGAGGTTTACCAGGGAGTTCCTCCAGTCATGGGATTTTACTCTTTTTTGCACCAGTTTTTTTCTTCGGTTGTAGAGTTTGCTTATGGCAGAGGACCACCAGATTGGCTTCCTTTTCCTGGAGGATAGCATCTTGGTTCTATTAGGGATAGCATGATCCATGCACTCGTGTAAGTGCTTATAAAGTGCATGTGTGTAAGATTCAGCAGTCGTACCTCTATTGTCTGTCTGCATGGGTGTCATGAAGTTTGCCACTTCTGTCTTAAGAACTGTGAAGTTGGCTTTGGAGAAGTTTTTTACGGTGATTTCCCTAACTGGGGGTGGGGGTGGGATGTGGATATATACGGTGATTAGCTTGTGGTCAGATCTGACCAACAATGAATTGACCTCTGGTGTGGAACACCGGTTGCCCATGTTGGTAATGACCAGGTCTAGGATTTTGCTGCCCCTGGTGGGGTGCGAATAAATTGATCCAAGGCACTGGAATTTATGAATTCCAGAAAACGTTGAGCAAAAGAGTTGGTACATGAGTAGTTTTCCCAGTTAATGGTGGGGTAGTTGAAATCGCCCATTATTAGGGTGTTGGGTTGTACCATAATACTTTCCAGTGTATCAAGAATTGAGGAGTGGGAATCCTGGGGCATGGTGGGAGGTCTGTAGCAAGCTATAATTTGGACTGCAGTCTTGCCCAGAGTTAGTTGCACTTGGATGATCTCGGATGCATTATGCTGTGCAATTAGCCTGGAGGTGTGGATATCCTTAATGAATATGGACATGCCTCCACCTTTAGTGCTTCGTTCCGGGTTAGGTGGCTGAAAGGTGTGGTATGAATTATAGCCTGGTAATGCAGGGGTGCTCTCGGGAGCTTTGAACCAGGTCTCTGCCACTGCACAGATGTTGATGTTCTCCATTTTAAGGAGTGCTTTGAGTGAGTGCATTTTGAGGTTTAGACTTCTAGCACTGAGTAGCATTACCCTCAGATTTTGCTTGCTTGTACCTGTTACGGTGGTGAATTTGTCATTTGAACCTTATCTAAAAGAGGCACTATAGGGGTGGCAAGAGCCTTTGCCAGTATCCGGAACCCCAAGGGCGACAGGTGCAGGCCATCTCTGGCAAAGCATCGTGGTCTGTCGATCATGTCATCCCAGGCAGACAAATACTGGATCCCTTTAGAATGACACCAGAAGCTTAGCCAATTGTTGAAGTCAATCATTTTGTCCTTGTACTGTGGTATCATTCTGGGTGACGGCATGATGCTACTCAGGGCTAGAGTCATACCTGCCTGGGCTACAAGATCAGAGAGGTCCTCCATGTCTCTTTTCATGTAGTCCAGGGAGGTACGTCTCAGGTCATTCACACCAATATGGACAATGAGAAAGTCATATTTGTACTTGTTGTGGAGTGACCTAAGTGCATGTGTTATGTGGTGGATCCCGGCAGCTGACAGTAACTTTCTCCTTGTTTAGCCTGGTGAGTGGAACATCAGTGTGCCTGACTATAGAGTCACCTATGACTATAGTGTCGGCTACGTTGTTATGCTTTATGGGCTGTGGTTGAGTGGCACACTGAGACTGTGGGCTGTGTGTCATTTGGGTTGTGTTGGGGGGGGTGGAGGTTGCTTATGTCTCTGCTTTGGAGGTCTCTGTTGCTTGAGCAGATTTTTATTGAGAGCCTCTGCGAATGTAGGTGTGTGTTTCATGTTTCTATGTGTGTGTTTTGGTGGTGCAGGTTTTGAAGGACTATGTGATGAGTGTGGTGTGGTGCAAGTGTTTACCTTCTCCTCTTGACTGTCTAGTCCAGTCTTGGGTGAAGAGAGCTTTGCTTCCAGTTTGGCAATATAAGTGCATCTCTCACAGGTTGTAGTGTTGGGTGGTAGGAGGAAAGAGTTGTCTGTGTAAATGAGGCAATTGCTGCATTGCCCCAAGATGCCCAGATTCATCAGGTAGACAGGAGAAAACACCAGGAGCTGACCCTTAGACATGCCTGGATAGATGCTTATTTAAGTACTAAAAACTGTTTTCCTCTAGACAAGTGGGGAAAGTTGAGTGCTGTAGTAATTTGTAGCTTATTTAGTGCTTACAACGAGTTCTGAACAAGTGCTGCGCTCAAAGAAACAGATTTTAGTGCTAAAACTAAAAAAACTGGCTAGTTCTAAGGGAAAATTTGAAGACCAGACTTTATAGCGCCAGGAATAGTTTAACCCTAACTAAGCGGCGATGCATAAAGTGTATTTTTTTTTAATATAACAGTAACAAATTAGCAAACTGATTTAAATAAATTAACCAATAAAACACTAAAACCTGAGCCCCCTTCCAGCAGTCTTTGATCAGACAAGTTCTAACTGCACACTCCTGCCACTAGGTTGTAGGGGAACTTTCTCCAAAAAAAGATGGTCTGGATTAGTGCTTAAGTTATACAAACAAAGCTAGATTCAGCACATCTAAATTTAGTCTATGCTACAGCAAACAAGGCGTACAAATTTCAGAAAGAAACAGTTCAAATAAGCAGGCACAATAATCCTTTAACCAGAAACTCCCAGCTCAGAAGGGCAGAATCTACCCTTTCCTCCCACAAGAGTGCAGACCACACCTTCTTAATGTAAAATAACCAGCCCAAAGCCTAAGTGCTTAAACCAGAAATAATACACTTTTAGAATAACAGACACGAAGCCTTCAATCAGCAGCTCCCAACTTATAAGAATGTAAGCTACCTATCCTGCCACAACAGTGCAGACCACAAACCTTCTTAATGTAAAACAACTGGTCTGAAGCCCAAGTGCTTCCACCAAAGGCTTAGAATAACAGATACAATTTAATCAGGCTACTAACAAGGAGTAATAAATTAAGCAGAATAAATGTAATTAAGTACTTTTAAGAACAAGCAGAAAAGTAAAATAAAGTAATAAAGTAGGAAGAAACACGAATACAGTAAAAGCAGATGAATAAAGTGCAATTTTTTTTGTCTTTGCTTTTCCATTTTTTATTATTTAATCCGTTTCCCTTTTCCTCAATATTCACAATGCATCATCTGAACCACTATTGCTGCATGTCTCTTGTAAGAAAGATGTGAGTGGTTCTTCTCAGTTAACTTAACCAAATGCATAATATTCCCTTCTAGTGCTGAAACGACTGGGTCCACAATTAATGTGAAATCGTGCAGCATGCAACTGCTGTAATATGAGCATTGCACATGGAAGCTAAGCTTGTAAGACAAGTGTGCTTTTCATTGCCAACTACCATTAATGCATAAATACCCTTACTATAGCTGAGTAGGTTTTGCCAGTGCAGATGTGACGATTCATTACTGCATGCCAAATAATATTCACAGCTCTTCCCTACCAAGTATTTTTGTAACATCCAGATCTTGCTGATTATGTTCCAAAACTGGGAAAAAGGCAACTTTGTTTTTCCTTACCTCTGACATTATAAAGGGCCATAACACAGAGAATTATGAGCAGGTCACCAATGATAACCAGCTTATTATTTATTATTATTTATTTATTTTATTTTACATTTGTTGACCGGGATGGTCCGACTGGGTACATGTCCATTTTCAGCAGAGGCCTGGGGAGAAAAGCTCCACATTGTCAGAAAGTTACATACATGTTACATAGTTACATATTATTTCATTTAGTAATGCAGCTGAGGAGAAAGATGTGCAACATATATAGTGTAACAAAACAGTCTGGCAATAGCAATCACAAAAAATCCAACAGATCTTTTACAAATTTTATAAAACATGTTAGATTAAAAAGACAATAATAGCTTTTGAGCTTAGTTACTATACATTGCTCTTGTTTGGAGTTACAGGTTCCTTCCCTAGGTTGTCCTTTTAACAAAGGTTTAAGGGTTTCCAATTTTGGTCGGAGATTCGTCAAGGAAATATAGGGTTAGGTCTTTTGAGAACAAGAGTTTAACTTATTGAGCTTGGATGAGTGTGGGGAGAAATATGATCTTGGTTAATTGAGGAGGAGCTAATCTGGGTTAGAGCATTGGTAAAGCCACTGTAACTTAGGCTCCTTTTGAATTGGTCTAGGGAGGTAGTAAGAGTGAGGTTGTAGGGGAGGGAGTTCCATATTTTTCCAAGTGAGTTGGCAAACAGAGTATTAGTATATTATATATTCGAGAAATGGATGCCACGAAATTCATCTTGAAAGCAAAGCTTGAGAGGTGAATCTTAGCATCTGTGTTGAGAACACATAATAACGGGTTATTATCAGAGACCATATCGTAATTCTTTGTAGTGCATGGAGCTTTATCTGCTCCATGTATTATTAGATAAAGAAGAAAAAAAATTGTAAGTATTTTGCCGTCTTTCAAAGCCATAAAGCACTTAGCAAGTGCTGTCAGAAAGATGGTGTAAGAGATTCTATTATGTTAGTAAACATCAGGGACAGATTATTAAGACAGAGAGCAGGCAGAATGAAATTTGTTTTTAATTCTGCCACTGCTGTTTGCTAGCCACTATATCAGGTTTAACTGCCTAGCGGAATACCCAATCTTAACAAGTGAAGCAGGGTGTGCTTAATATTTATTATGCTAGGGTCTCATGCTACAGAAGTGTTTTACTGGTTTGCCTTTTTTCCGGATATTGAAGAGTAATCACTGTGGTCCATGCACTACAAGACTTGCTATGCATCGTTCAGAGGTGTTGTACTCTAATCTCGTGCTATGGCATACGCACTATACACCATGAAACAGTGCTTAGAAATCTGTAAAATGCTTCATGCTGCCAAACAAAAAGACAGAGATGTGCTTAACAGCTTTTAAAGCTCTTAGTTTGTCAGAGGTGCATTGAACTTCTTATCACTGGTCTGTGTGGCAGCAGAATGTTGTTACATCTTTTAAAGCTTATAAAACACTTCCATTCCTATACATTGATTTTCTGTGACTTATAGAACATTGGCTCAGCTAAAGCTGCAAGGAATTATGATTGTGCCACTAACCCACACCAAGTTTAAATTTATACAGTTTCAAGAAATTCACAGAGAGTACGTGGATAACACATCCATTAGTTTCTCTTAGTCTAGCTATATTTGCAGAACAGAAGATACATTTGTCACATTTACCTACAGGACATATTACTGTATTGGTGTGATACGTATTACATGTTAATGTCTGAAAATATACAGATTCATGCATAATGTCACACTTTATTGCAGTCTGTTCCCTAACTTCACAACACAATGAGTCTGAAAGGGCTCTGTATGTTTGTGTGGCTTGTGTTAACCTTACCCAGCATCCACTTCATTTCCATAAAAACACACCATCTGCTTTCCTTGGTTTCAATTTCCTCTGCAAAACATATACAGGGTGCTAAATCAGTCAGTGTCCCTTCCTGAAACAGAAAAAACAATGTCCTTTTATTGTTTTCCCATCCCCAAAAAATATCTACTGTCATATCTTGGACTGCTACCCAACTCTGCTAACAAAGAACCCCTCCAGCCAAACTCTTATTTAACACCAGGATCTTCTCAGCTATTCTCTTCCATTAACGAGTGATAGTTCTAGGACTGAGTATGTACAAAAGCATCTGAGAGAATGCACTTTGCGTGCGACTTTGTGGATACATTTTATTCAGCAGATCCTCCAACTAATGACAGTAATCCGGCCATGTTTTACCATTACTTTGTCACACAGCACTCAAAGCACTGTTTCATTAACAATGTCTTTACATTCCTTTCTTCACATTTCTTTAAAAGACTCATTTAGCATGTTGTGTTGTGTCTTTCGGCTTTTCCCGGTTAGGGGTCGCCACAGCGGAAATCCGGTCCGCTAATGATTGACAGTAGATTTTTACGTGCCGAGTTGCCAGCCCTGATGCACAACCTTCAACGAAGGTACGCCCATTCATGCATGCCTCTACACAGAAGACGCTCTAACTGAGAATCGAACAGGATGTCTTACTGTGAGGCGACAACGCTACCGCAGCACCACCACCGCAGTTAAAAGATTCATTTAGTATGATGAATGAAAAAAATATTTTCTAAATGGAGTTGCACACTGACAATAAGACACTTCACAAGATGGAGCTCTGAAATGACTGTGTTGAAAATACAAAGCATTGCATGGTAATGCAAAATTGCAGAATTATGAATATGCCTTTATTTTACTCGATGTGTGCTAGAATTATTTTCATTTTCAAAAGTTTTGACCTGTTACTTATGAGTCACCTATGGGCCCTCCTTCCTGAACATGGTAACTATTATTCAGTTTTACCTACCATAGTAATTTTGCAAACCAACCATGAATACAGACTTCAGAATAATACTGCAGAATGACTATAGCACAGTGATATGATGATTGTCTATTTTGACATAATGAAATTAATGAAAACCTGACCTGAAATGACACTTGTTACACTTATGATTCTGTCCTTAGCATAGTGTACATGTGCTTAAAGCTATTCTTCTGAGAATTTTCACACACGCATCCATATGTTTACTTTTTCCTTTGGAACTGGACAAAATCTCACACATACACTTACATTGGTAATGTATATTGATTTGCTATTTCCAAATGCTGAAGAGATTAATTTTAACTTTTTCTTACTGACTTATGTGTACGCAACACATTTTATTATTTATTTTATTTTATTTGGCATTTGTTTACAGATACAGTCCGAATGGGCATGAATCCCATTTTCAGTGGAGGCCCGTGGAGAAAAGCAACAACATACATAGTTCACTTCATAAGCTACATAATATTATCACATGAAGTGCAGTAACAAATAGTAGAATTGACATACATGATAAATAAAGTTAGATCAGAAAATCATACAGTGAATATAGAACAACAATCATAGGATATTGAACATTTGATGTATTTCTGGTAGTTACATATGAAATACAGCAAATCATCTTGCACTTTTATTTTATTCCTTTACTTACAGGCTGTGTCTCACTGAGCAGAGGTGCTTTCTCAGGGATAACCGAAAGACACTGGCCTAATTAAATGTTTTGATGGCATTCAGATCTAAGGAATGTTTCACTGAGTAAGATGCTTTTTCAGTGGTAACTAAGACACTGACCTAATTAAATGGACCGGTTGCATCCGGATCTAAGGAGATCACTGTCCCACTATACTCAGTTCTCATTAGACCAATAATACAAGTATGATGCACCCTTTGGCATTTACCTGACCAGTCATTTGCAACAGCTGAAGTGACTATAGAGGTTCCTCACTAAAAGAATACAGAGTATAAATAATGCGTCCTATGTGGACCGCCTCAAAAACCTGTGCCAGAACTCTGTCTCCTACAGATTACTGAGGGGTGATCTAAGCCTAACCTCCAAGGCTTTCTCCAATCCAGCCCTGACGGATCTACTACACATCTGCAAAACAAACAGAACTACAATTACCCAATCTGACGATCTAAACCTCATCTATGACTTAAACAAAACATGTTGGAGGGACAGGTAAGTGTCTCAGAGATTACTTCTTCTCTGGAACAGACTCCCCATTCACATGAAACAGAGCTCTTCCCTAAGCCTATTCAAACATGCTTTGGAAGAAAGGATGAGAGATTGCAAATTCACCCTGATTTGTTGCCATGGGCAGTTTGTAAACGCCCTAAAGCACAGACATATACCAAAGCCATTTTAGCCTAAGGGCAAACATAGTTGGGAAAAATGAAGTATGAATGGCTGGGCTTAAAAAGGCTCTAGGTCCATTAGCCTAGTAACCTCCTATGACCCTATGATAAGAGTCATGCAGTATAGCTATCAGAAATTGGTAGAATAACAGTACAATGCTAATTAACAGCCCTTAATCTACATAGCTTCACTGTCAGACTAACATGACATTTTGCATGATGTCAGAAAACTTATTAAATGTTATTTATTTATTTTATTTATTTATGTTTGTTTGTTGGAGTAGTAGGTTGACACCTCTCAAACTCTTAAGTGTAAGAGAGTTGCTAGAATAAAAGGATTTGTGTTGACATGCATTTTGTGAAGGAGGCAAACTCTGAAACTCAATGTCATTATTTAGTGACTTCACTCCTCAGTGATCTACCAGATAACCACAGATTTTATGAGGAACAGACCAAACTATCAGGCAAAAATCTGGACATTCTACAAAAATCTGGACAGCTGAGAAGTACAAGCAGACCCATTTGAGATGCAACCCCAGACATGTTTGCATACAACAAACAGACAGTAAAAGAAGCAGTGCAGTACATACACACAGACAAGCAGTAAAATAAACAGTGCAGTACATACACACAGACAAGCAGTAAAATAAACAGTGCAGTACATACACAGACAAACAGTAAAAGAAGCAGTGCAGTACATACACAGACAGGCAGTAAAATAAACAGTGCAGTACATACACAGACAGGCAATATAAATAATTATTTGCAAATGTGAGTTTTTATGTTGTATATAAAAATAACATAAGAAAGCACTCTTTAAAATTAAGTGGCACTACAAATTTTTTTTGACATATGAGATAACACCTAAAATAGAGACATTAAAGATTATGGGCAGTGGGCAACTAACCTGCCCTAGCAATGCTTGTAAGTGGGCAGACCGAAGACTGGTGGAATTCAACGTATGAAAAGTGCATACATTTACAATCAGATAAGCAGTCTAAAGATCTGATTACTGATAGTCATGAACCTCCTTCTGGGTCACAAAAATGGTTCTTTAATCAGCCACAAGTTAAAAAAAAGCACTGAGGTAAGACGAGACAGTGGGAAAGACCGTAAGAATGTTGGGTTGAATTTTCAAATATACAGACTATAGAAGAACAGATACAAAACACTACTGAAGTCTCACATAAACACTGTGCTGAGCTGTTGTGGTCATACGGGGACAGAATGTCATACTGGGAGAAAAATGCCATACTGATTGAAAACACACAGCAAGGATTACAAATATAGTAACACAAAATGGGAACTGCATGAAGTCTGAGGACAGATGAGAAGCGGAGGGAGTGATCATATCTGTGGAAGGATTGGAAAAGGATACTGGAGGTCTGCACTGTGTTAATGTGGATATATCATTGGTACGGAACATACTGTGAACAATGGTTCAAACGCAACTGTGGAAAAAGAAAAAAGAATACCAAGTCAGAGAAACAATATGAGTCCCAAGAATCTATAGGGCATAGTAGGTACTCTAGTTTTTATTTAATGTGTTTGGTTCCCAGCACAGCTGTCTACCATCAGCCATATCCTGGAGCACCTCCCTCAGTCGTCTCTTCCATTATACACTGCACCAGTTCACCTTATCCTTCAAACCAGGATATCAGCCTATCAGCCTTAGAATGGGGAAATCATAACAGTAAACAGTCAAGGTCGTGGTGGTGGGAAAGTTTGAAAAAAAAACAGGGAATCTTGTTACTGTATGATCCTGCCAGCTGCTGAGGAGCTTTTACGGATGCCCAGCCAACTGTCACAATCAATTCCCCATATATATTACATATGCACATAGCTCTGGACTATCCACATCTTACAAGTCTTTTCAGACAACCAAACCTTTCCAAGTATAAGACAGCTGATAAAACACTGGTGCTCTTCCTCACCTCTACAACTCATTCCTCAGGGAACCAGCTGGCTTATTGAACTAACATCTGCTGAGCTAAAGTCACATGGGTTGCAGCCAGAGCTTCTTACCTCTATGGCACAGAGCCAAACTCCGGACTGTTTAGAGTGTTTCTCTCTGGGCATCTGCTGGAAATACACTCTGTCCTAGTTAAGACTTTCGTGGTCAACAAAATGATTAATAAATAAAATAAAAAAACATTATTCTACAGGTTAAAAAGGAGGAATGTGTGAAGCACATGTTAAACACCTTAAGGGCTACCATGCTGTTCTGCTCCAGATTCATTACCTGAGACTGTAGTCACCTGCCTAGCTTATCTGAAGGGTCAGGAAATGCTGAAGACATAGCTTTTTTGTTTGAAGATGTAACTGGGGACACAGCAGCAATATCCCCAGACAAGAGAACTTTGAGACCAGGCAAGGATGAGCAAACCTTGAATTTCTTACATACTTTTTGAAGCAAAGACTCATTCAATACAGGAGAATTGCAAGCATTCTTAAAAATATTCTACAATGCTGAGATTAATAGAGGGAAGGTCACCTTATCCTCCAAAAATCATATACTCTGCTAACCTCGATAGCAGCTGAAGATTGCTCACAACTGAATACATCCTGGAATCTAACCAGCATTTAGGAATAAAACAGCATCTGTTTGGGTTTCTTCACCTGTTCATCCTCAGCGAAAGCTGACTGATCAAACTCTGATACTTCTGAAACGTCTGATTCCAGATCCATTTCAAAATCAGGATCCCTGGGTGGTTGAATGGGGGTGTGAGCACAGACATTATTCATCACTTGGGTTTATACCCTGTAATCAACTGCCTGAACAAGGCCATAGCCACCAACTCAGGTGAAAACCCAGTTGCAGCTGAGCAATGTGTTACACCTTCTGTCTTTTTTATTGTATGCATTATACAAGTGGAAGAATCCTTGGAAGAGCCATATTAACACTTGCAACTGATTCTGCACCCCTGTCTTCCCCTACACCTGAAGAGTTTGACTGTCCTGTACTTAAGTCAGGCACATGCAGGACATGTCCGACCCTCACACCATGCACAGCTGTGGTACTACCACCACACCAGGGGACTTGGAGGCAAAAGAAGGTGAATGGTCCACTAGCCTGCTTAAGGCTACAGTGGAGTCACAAGCTGTAGGCTCAGGCACATTTCCTGACTTAGTTCTATGTTTTTTTTAGGTGCACAAGGAGTAGATGGTGGTGGGGGGAAATGGGACACCATATCTGAATCCATCAAGTCAGGGGACATGAACTAGTCAGCCCAATACCAAATACTGGCTGGATGGTTAGTCCTGTAAAAAGATGGACAAGCCCCTCTATTTTCCCTATAAATAGCAATCTAAAGACTATTTTTGTATGGATACTATTCTTAATACTGTACTAATAAAATGACAGCATTTTCAGTAATATAATTCAAAGCACAAAATATATGCACAAAAGTCCTATGATTCTGTTAAGAAAAAAGGACTAGGAGTCAGTCCAAAGAATGGGTAGAGCCTAAAATAGTATCAGACAAGAAATAAATAACAAACTGATGAAAAATGTCTGTCAGAAATGTTTAAAATATAAAATTGTGCCAAACTCGCCATTTACATGAAAATATTGTTTAAAATGCTGTAATTATGCTCAATTATATCAAATAATCATTACCCCAAAGAAAAAACTACAAAATCATCAAGTTTTCCTGTCAAAACTTCCAAACTAAGCTTTTAATCAACAGGCCTTACTGTTCTAGTCAAAGTAAAACCAGAAGCATATACAAAATCCTGAATCAGAAAAAACAATCAAAGCAGAAGACTATTCAAGTACTGATAGAAAAAGCAGAAGTAAACCGCAAAAAGGTTTCTTACCTGAGTTCAGTGGTTGAAATATCCAGACAAAGGAGCAGTCTTCTCAAAGACTCTTCTCTTACAGCGGCACTACAAAACTGAAAGTGTCCTAACTGTAGGTCTAACACGCAGTCCCTGTACACTCAGGTGATTAGTCTATCACATCCACAGGCAAAGGAGCTTTGTTGGCAACACCTAATGATTTCAGGTGTCTGTTCCCGTTTTCTTGCAAGTAGATTAATTAAACATTAATAGCTGTTACATAGGTGGGAAAGCTAGGCCATCCAACCACTGCTATGCGTCATCTACTGTTCATGGTTCTAGATCTTTCTTTCCCACCAACTAAACTGTTGATAATTTTTTAAATTTTATATAATGTATGTGTTTCTATGTCTAATTTGCCTGTGGTTGAGGTGATGGAATACCAAGAGTAATCGTAACTGTTTCTACATTATGTGCTCCATTAAAGTCATAATCTTCTCTCCCTTTTGCTAGTAGAAGGATAATATTATTTTTTAGTTGTAATAAAATCTGAGATAGTTCTTTCTACTATTACCACATCTAAGAAGCCTATCTTTCAGTAGTAAGAAAATTATAGATACAGTACTTTCAGCTACCACACCCAAATACGTAGGAAAGTGTACATCATTAGAATCTTCTCAGGATCCTGGATACCTCCTTTTCTCCTAGACATATTTGCACAGTTTATTTGCATGACATATTAACCCTAACACAATGACAATGTTTAAAACATGAGAAATGACTGCATCCACTTTCTTATTTTCTTTGCAAAAGGAACACACTCATCCATAAGTATTTCAATTATGGTCTCACCTTGTTTCTCCTCTTGTAATTCCATTAATGTCTCCCAAACCCTATGATTAAATTGTTCCTTGATAATTATAAATAGCTGAGTGATAAGGGAAATCCCTGAGTATAGCCTCTGTATATATTAGCCTTCCTCCCACACTATCCCATTTATCAGGATATCAATGACTGAACTCTTTTCCATCTATCCAGGGAGTATATCCTTCCCAAAAATCCCCTTTTTTAGACAAAACACGCCTTGTACAAAAAGTTCCAGTAGTAATCAGAAGAAAGCACTTAACTAATGAGCATGTCCCTTCTTGTATAAGGTGTGTTTTTTTTTTGTTTTGTTTTAACTTTAGGGTAGTTCAGTTCATCATGGTCCTGCAGAAACCACTGATGTTGTTTGCCATTTTTATTTGAAATGAGGATAAGGAGGACCATTATGAATAATCAAATGTCTGTCTACTTCAGGAGGAAGCCAAGTCCCACCAGTTATCACTGCCCTGCCGACATTTCACTAAGTCTCCTTATCCCTTTGGAATAATATTTGTTATAACCACATCAAAGTCAGAACATTAGCCATGATTTTAATATTTGAGTGTAGGAAGGGGGGACTATATTAGAACACCGAACATTCAAAATGTCGAGTGTTCTAATATCGAACCCTAGCAATCAAAAAAAAAAACATCGAACATTCGGAACACCAAATTTTTACCTAGGGAAAAAATTTGGTGTTCCAAAACACATACACAGAACATAAGCACACCAAACAAACAGCAATCCACACACATACACCTAAACTCTTACACCTAACCCTACACTAAATTATACATACACCACTAACTATCCACTTACCTTAACCCAAACCCTAACCCTAAGGTCCGTCATTATCGCACAGTCACCTCACCCGCGCTGTAACCCTAACTCACCTAACCCGCCCTAACCCACACATCCACACAATCACACACTTACCTGACCCGCGCCCTAACCCTAACTCACCTAACCTGCCCTAACCCACACGTCCACACAATCGCACACTTACCTGAACCCGACCTGTAACTTTCCACCAGAGTGCTGAAATTACCGAAGCAACAGTAACGGACAACCAAATTCTTTCTCTAGGAAAGAATTCGGTTTCCTGTTACTTCGATATTTTCAGTGTTCGCTGAAAACGGGTCGATATTAGTACACTTGAAATTTCAAATGTTCGGTGTTCTAATATAGACCCTAGGAAGGGGACTAAGCACTGATTTCATGCATCTTTCCCATTCTCTTCAACTTTTGATATGACCAGACCTCCATCCATTGGTATGGAGGATGCTGTCTTATCTGACGTGCTTATACCACTGTAAATTTCTAACCATGCCTCAACTAGTCTCACCTCAACCCACTTATAGAATTTTACAGGAAACTACCTGGGCCTACCGACTTATCTCACTTCAGCCTTCTCACAGCATCCATAAATTCACTGACAGTGACAACATCTAGAGCCTCTCACTGTTTCTCTCTCGCAGATGTAAT
This sequence comes from Protopterus annectens, assembly GCF_019279795.1. Classification (NCBI taxonomy): domain Eukaryota; kingdom Metazoa; phylum Chordata; order Ceratodontiformes; family Protopteridae; genus Protopterus; species Protopterus annectens. Next base: position 863,934,910 of record NC_056729.1, read on the forward strand.
ATAACTTCTTAAAGGTATACTACAATTCACATTCCAGAATTACTGCAAGCCATGAACCTTCTTCTGAGCCCTAGGGAACATTCTCTTTGTAGTTACATTGTAGAGCTGTAAATAGGGTGGGTCAAATGGGATGACTGCACTGGGTGCAAGCTGCCAGGGGATGCATCGATGGTGAGAAAGTGCAATACCAGCAATGATCTATGAAAGTCACATATATGCAGTGACACTTACAAATGAATGTACTGTACCTGTATGTACTGTTTTCCTGAAGTGTTTGTGTGTGTGTGTGTGTGTGGGGGTGGGGGCAGTACTTTTTTTTCTCTTCAGCTGTGAGACCAGCTTTTTTGGGGGGGCTCCTCACCTTTGACTTTGAGAAGAGCAATTTTTTATGCTCCTTAACTTCCGAGTTGTTCAGACACCTGTTGAAAGACTGTAAGGTGCATCAGATAAATTGGCTACAGTTCTGTCACATAAATTCTTGTTTTTCAGATACATTTAACCATCATTAAAATCACAGTAGCATAGCTGGGCAAGGTGAATTGGGCAAATGCCCCACGAGCAAAGCAATAAAAAGGCTTTGTTTTGCACTGAGGTAATTTTGCAGCTGATCTAGCTGTTTCCCTGGTAATGAGAGCAGAAGAATATGGGCTACTGTTGGTGCTTTTTCTGGTTTGTATTATAGTGGTGATATAGCAGTATTAGCTTTTCATTGGTCTGTAATGCTGTGCTCAACATGACTAACCTGCCTTGATCTCTGCAACTGGATTTGACCAGAAAAAGGAAACGTTTCTGCTCTTAGTTTATACATTAAGGGTGCTGCTGCATGATTTAAAAAGCTCTTTTAGTACTGTGGTAAGTCTGCACATGAAATTAGTCTATCTGATTCACCCCTGTGAGGGTAAGGGCTATAGGTGATGTTATTGGTTACAGAGCAGTACTAAATTCATTGGCAAGATTGCTCTTGTGGTTTGCTTTAAACTTGTTGAATTTGTAACCACCACCACCGTATTCTGTTGCACTTCCACATGACCAACCTGTCTTGAATTTTCTCAAAATATCTGGGAATTCCTGTGCTTAGCACACTGGTTATGGAAAATACACCACACCAGACAGTATATTACAGTAGCAAATACTCATCTTTATAATTGTCTGATTCCTTCCAAACCCTGTTACCTGGGCGTAACTGAAGTGTATTAACCCACCGTCGAGTTCGCGCAGGAATGTGCGTGTCCGCCGTGATTGACATGCCGTTCGGCGTGGATTAACAACGACAATCTACTGTGGTTGACACACAGTGCTTACTGTTTATTATACACACAAAACATTATAAATTTCCATTGAATAATAATATAACAAACTTACTGTTTATCATACACACAGAACACTATAGATTTCCATTGAAATTACACGATGTACGTGAAGGTGTTGCGTCGAGTATTTATCCCTATCCATTGACACACAGTGCTAATACTTACTCAATTCCTTTAAATTCCTTTTGATGTCATCGATATTATGGTCACATTCAGTCAGATTTGATTGCTCTTTTTGTTAGCGCAGTTCTATTATGAGTTATTTATTTGCAAGTTCGTGAGTGTGGTTCCTTGGTTGATCTTGAATGATTTTATAGGAAGATCTCCTGTGTCAGTTGTATGGAAAGTTGAAAATGTAATACATAAAATGATGTTACTCAGTTGGAAATATGCCAGGAATAAACAAGTGTACTGAACTTGGTTGTGTTATTACAGAGTCCCCCTCCCCACACCACATTATTACAAAATATGGTTGGGGACTAAATCTGGTGTTAGAATGTTGTACTTGTCAGCTGATTAGCAGAAACAGTACAGCAAAAGGCAATAGAGCTAACCATTAACAAACGCTAATGTAAGACTGTTTTTTTTAACTTGATAGTATGGTGAAATATACATTATTTTGTTTCATTTTGTTCTTGCCCTTAGAAAGTAAGGTGTCCGTTTTCATGTACAATCCCTTTCCTCATCTGGTGACAGTTTTGCAGGTAGTCACTATTGATAAAATTGTGTATCTGTTTTAACCATACTTGGGGCATGATACAGTTCAGATCACAAGAGAAAGAGAAAAACTTTGATTTTATGAATGTGTTTTTCTATTGCAAGGCGCTAGAATTTTAAAGCAAAGATATGAATGTAAGGCGGTGGGCGTGACAATCTGCATGCTCGGAGTCGTGGGCGTAGTAAGCAACATGCTCACAGGCAGGGTTTGGGAGGGGTTTTCTACTGCGCATCTGGTGGGTTAATACACTTCAATTACGCCGTTACCTGGACTAATATACCCTAATGATCACATGTACCTGTCTGTAGCTCGGTGCAAGCACTAACAGGCTGCAGCACCTTCCCAGTAACTGCCCTATTTTTCCCAACCACCCTGTCTAAAATAGCACACTCTAATTAGCAGTTTGCAGCAGTTTCTGCCAGATACTTACGATGAATTTGGCTTTGCTAATTGTTGTGCCCTGCTATGCATTTCTAAACTGTAGTTGTTTAATTATTGTCCAACTGTACTATATTTGTGCTATGTTTCTTTAATTACTACCCTGTTATATTGCATCCTTGCTGCGAAGTTACTGTCTTGTCCTGCTGTATTGTACACTTGTTGTAGTTAGTGGTTTACTGACTTAATATATTGTAGCCCTGCTGTATTATTTCTAATGTTTTGTACTGTATTTATTGCTATGGTACCCGTACCTTCTGTGGACTACTGGAGTAATGTGTTTTGGGCATTTGTACTCATAATACCCGATGTCTCTTGTAAACTTTACCGACAGCAGCATCCGCCTCACACATTTTTCTTACTGTATTAAGCACCATATGAAGTCTTATGGACAGCTGCTAGCTGCTCATTCATATACTAAGGTTGATACTGCATTGGGTACTGCAATGTAATATTTCTGCCTGTGGCACTGTTGGTTTACTGTACTGCGGCATCCATTTCTACTGTTCACTTGAGCCCTATAATACTGTATTGCATTCAGCTCTGAACTATATTACTGCACTGTTCTGTACTGGGTTGTACTGTATTGAGTTATATTGAATAGCATGTCATTATATGGTATAATACTGTGCTGTATTGTGCTATACTGTACAGATGTTGGAACGATTAGTACTGCCTGTAACTGTTCATACTGTCCTCTGCACTTTTTTACATTTATTGTACTGTTTCACTGTCCTTTTACATAACATAGTGCTCCACCCTCCCTCTTGCTTAGACACAGGATCACTAAATCCTGTAACATCACACAGCATATGTTGCCTCGAGCCTCTGGATCAATCACAGGTTCACAGTCTGTATCAGCTTGTTGCCAGACTCCTAACAGAAGACACCATAAAGCAGTGTATTAAGTGCCCTCTGCTCACTGACAACTACTTACTGTTACGACAGAATAAGTCCACATCCAAGGAAATTATAGTCCCACTGTACTCAATCCTCATTAGACCAGTAATCAAGTAAAATGTGCCATTTGTCAAGTACTTGACTAGACACATACAGAAGCTGGAGTGACCTCAGAGGTTCCTCCAAAAAAACACAGGGTGTAAACAACATGTCCTGTGTACATAGACTAAAAGCCCTATCAATTTATTCCGTCTCCTACTGACTATTAAAGGGTGACCTATGCCTGACCTATAAGCCACCAAGAAATCCAGCTCTGATGGAGCTGCTCACATCTACAAGTCAAACAGCATGAAGATTCACCCAATCTAGGGATCTAAACTTATCAACTCAAACAAAACATGCTGGAGAGACAGCTATGTCTCAGAGATCATCCCTTGTTTGAAACAAGCTTCCTATTCACATTAAGCCAAGTCCTCCCCTGGCCCTCTTCGAATGCAATGTGGGTCAATGGATGTGGAATCGCAAATTCACATGCGGAGTAGTGCCTATGTCTCTTATGGAGAGTGGCAGTCTATAAGCTACTCAATGCATAGGCACAAATCAATGCCACATTGGGTAAAATTGAGTAATATTGGCTAGGTTTGTAAGAGCTCTTAAGCTGTTAGCCTAGTAATTTCCTATGAACCTATAAGTGCAAATACTTGCAAATCTCTCACACTGAGGATATTATTAACCATAATAAAAAGCACATCTACATACTGCAAGACAAACTTAAAAACTCCATGTTTTGAGGCACTCTAAAAAAATCACTTCCAAAACCAGAAAGACCTCCTAAGCATGGCACCACAACTATAACTCAGCAACATAACTTCTCCCATCACAACTACAGACAACTATCGTCAGAGTAGTTTGGCCAAGATCTTCAGCTTATAAGGACAGTTTACTTATAATGCTGATACACTTGTTATACATGACTTCAACATTCATAGGATCATAGGAAGTTACTAGGCAGGCCCTTATAAGCCTAGCCAAGAGTTTAGCCCATGTTTAGACAAGTCAGCATCCAATGCCCCTGTCCAGCAGGGACATGGGTGGAATGCCAGGGATATATTTTCTGTTTCCCATACAGTTATCCAGGTTGTCCTTAAAAAGGGGTAAATAGGTACTCTGTTTGACGTGAAGAGGGAGTCTGTTCCACAGATTGGGGAGTCTCTGGGACACAAATCTGTCCCACCAACAAGTCCCGTTGATGTCACAGACCAGGTTGAGGCCGCACATGCCAGTTACTCAAGTGGAGCTTGACTTGTGGGTATGCAGTAGTCCCATCAAGGTGGGGTCCACGATCTCCTTGTATGCCAGACAGAGGTCACCTCTGAGGAGTCTCTAAGAAACTAAACAGAGGGATAGGGCTTTTAGCCTATCTGTGTATGGAAGAAGTTTGAGACTCTGGATTCTCATGGTGAGGAACCTCTGCGGTCTCTCCAGCTGCTGCATGTGCTTTGTGAGGTACATGCCGAACAGGGCGTTGTACTCAATAATGAGCCTTATAAAGGAAGAATACAGAGATGTTATGATCTCCTTGTCCCTGGATGAGATACTCTTACTTATGAGGTGGGCCATGTAGAAAGCTTTATGGAAGCAGCATGGTGGTCAAAAGTCAAGTTGCTATCAAGCTGGGTGTCCAAATCTCTCATGACTGACTGTATGCTTAGGACATTGTTATTAATGTGATTATTTGCGCGGAAGACACTCTCCCCAAAGGGGATGATGATGCATTTTTTGGTATTCAGCATGTTTCTGGCACCAGTCATTTGTTTGGGTGAGACCCTCTTGGAGTATGTCCACATCACTAGGGGAACTGATGACAGTGCCCAGCTTGCAGTCATCTGCAAACCTAGTTAGCCATAGCCCACTGGTTTTGGCCTGCACCTCAGAAAAGTATATCCCAAATAACAGAGGCCCCAAGACTGAACCCTGGGGTAAGCTGCTCGTTACAGGTCTACTGCTTGAGATGGCTTCCCCTATTTTGACTAGGTAGGTTCTATCAATCAGCCAGTTAACAAGCCATCTGGTAACATATTGATTGATGCCTAGTAGAGAGAGCTTGTCTATTATGCCTGAGTGGGAAATAGTGTCAAAGGCTTTGGCCAGGTCAAGGTAGGCTGTGTACACCGTCTTCCCCTTGTCCATGGCTTTGGTGACTATATCAAATAAGTCGACCAAATTTAACAGACATGATCTCCCCTTGACGAAACCAAACTGTGTGGGATCAGTTGTTTGGAGGCTGCCAATGTCCTTGTCAATGAGGTCCATGATAATCTCTTCCATGGCCTTGCAGATCAGGCTACTTAGGCTGATGGGTCTATAATTTCCCAGATCAGAGGACACTCCAATTTTGTGCAAATGGACAACAGTGGCTGTTCTCCTCTCAGCTGGGACAAAGCCAGTACTCAGGCTTTGGTTGAATAGGGCGCCTAATGGTGCTGCAAGTTCCTGCTTGAGTTCATGTAGTATGCAGCCTGGGATGTTATCGGGTCATATGTAGGCTGGATATTTTGCCTTTGAGACAGCAGTGATTACCTGATCCCTAGACATAAAGGGAAGGGGGACAGGTACTGGGAATGTCCTGATTTACTGATGGGGGGGACAGATGAGTGAAGTTTTCACTGAATCTGTCAGACAACAAGTTTGCTACATCTACGGCATTTGTATATACAGTGTCCTTGACCACTATTTCTGAACAGAACCGGGTGCCTCCTTTGAGATTATGGACACATGTGAAGAAGGCCTTATGACTGGATCTAGTAGATTTGGCCAATCTGGACTTGAAGTTTTGCTTTGGAGGATTTCACTACTGCTCTCATTTGCTTGTTCAGGCTAAGCAGAGATTGCTTCCAATTGGGCACCTGCTCTTTCTTAGTCTTGAACAGCAATTTTTTTCCTTTTGTTATAGAGTTTATTTATTGCAGATGTCCACCAGACTGGTCTACTCTTCCTTGCGGAGGATGATTTAGTCCTGTCATGTATTCCTGATTCCATGTGCCTATATAAATGCGCATATAGGACTTTGGTATAGTTTTGGATACTGGTGCCAGTTCTAAGAGTGACACTACATATAAAGCTGAGTACAAACAGGGCAGCAGTCAGCAGTGTCCTTGGTGCTAGAACCTATCATATCACCAAGGCACTCAAGTCCCTTCACCCCATGTATAAATACAGCATGGTCATTGTCATCTGAGGTATAAACAACTTAAGATGCACTTTCTTAAAACACATGAAGACAGGTGTGATGGAGTTCTGTCAGTAAAGCTAGAAAGAAACTAATCTCATGAAGTATCCTGCTATCACTATAAATGATGCCCTATTATCAGGAAACATGACTTACTTTATCTACTGGGTTAGATACTAGTGTCACCCCTGGGGACAAAGTCAGTGTCAGCCTGGACTGAGACAGAAGGTAGCTCTGGTCATTTTGCTATGGATATTTTCACCTATTTCATCAGGGTTTTCACATACTGGCTAAGGATCTCTTTACCTCATGGTGACTTTATTTAGGTAGTATCAGTTTACCAAGGATACAAACCTTCTTCTTTTTCTTTCGGCTTTTCCTGATTAGGGGTCGCCACAGGGGATCACCTGTCCGCTCATGACTGGCAGTGGAGTTTTACGGTGTCGAGTTGCCAGCCCGGCGCCCAACCTTCCACAGAAGGCACACACACGCACACACACACACACACACCACACACACACACACACACACACACACACACACACACACACACACACACACACACACACACACACGCACACACACACCTAAGGCCAATTTAGAATGTCCAATCCACCTACAGCATGTCTTTGGGATGTGGGAGGAAACCGGACCACCCGGAGGAAACCCATGCGACCACAGGGAGGACAAGCAGACTCCACACAGAAGGCACCCCAGCCGAGAATCGAACCGGAGAACCTTTTGCTGTGAGCGGCAATGCTAACCGCTGCACCACCGTGGCTGCCCACCCAGGATACAAACCTAGTAAATAAAAATTCCAATATGGCTGATATTATACCAAGATGGCAATGCTCAATGCTAGGAGCCTAAACAACAAAATTGCTCTCCCTTGAGGCTTTCCTAACACTGGAAAAAATTAGGGTGTCACTAAAACCTGGTTCCACAACAGGGGCAACATTCCCTCCATAAGTGGCTTCTTGGCCTACTACTCATTTAGGCATACAAATGTAGATAGCAGTAATGGTGGTGGTGATATGGCTGTCTTCTTCTGAAAAAACACCACATCTGCACTAATCAACCAAGGCAATGACCTTGAACTCCTCTCTATCAAAATACCAATGAACACATCCTCATACCACATCCTGGCTAACTACAGAACCCCATCTATGACACACACAAATAAACCCCAGTCCTTTTTGATTAATCCAAATACTATATTTCTAAGGGGAGCTTAACAACTGGCCATAAACCTGCACCCTAATACCTCAACTGATAAATTTTGGCAACACTTCCTTGACTTTATCGCAAAACCTCCCTCATTCAAACAGCACCATAGCCACACTTGGGGCACCAACATACTTTATTGCATCCTCACAAACACAGCCGCTATCTGCTAGTCTTCTACTGTCACATGCCCATTGGTCTAATCAGATCACTGAATAGTGTTATTTATCATATAACACTAGTGTAGACCAGCAACCAACTCGACTTTAAAGACTTTTTCAAAGTCAATCGCCTAGCATTCATTAAGGACTTGAGATGATTGAACAGTCTTCCCTCATGACCATAACAAATACTGCCATATATACCCAAAGTAAGCCTATACTCCCATCTCAACTACTGAATAGAGGTTTGTCCCAAATTCCCACAAATATAATGCAAACTTTAGAAACAAACCCTCTGTTATAAGCAAACTGTACAGTAAAGGGGGGGGGGGGAATCATAGCCCTAAAGAACAGAAAAGCAAGTATAGTAAAATAAACCTCTGAAGGACATCAAATCCTGCAGAGCTACTAAAAATTACTACTTCAGCAAGGGATAACTACAAGACATTCTCTAATTATGTCAAGAGCCAGGGAATAATACCCGGCATTGCTCACAGCCTATATCTAATGGCATAGCCCACTCAAACCTATGCAGCATTACTCACAGCCTATATCTAATGGCGTAGCCCACTCAAACCTACCCAGGATTACTCACAGCCTACATCTAATGGCATAGCCCACTCAAACCTACCCAGCATTACTCATAGCCTATATCTAATGGCATAACCCACTCAAACTTACTCAGCATTACTCACAGCCTATATCTAATGGCGTAGCCCACTCAAACCTACCCAGCATTACTCACAGCCTATATCTAATGGCGTAGCCCACTCAAACCTACCCAGCATTACTCACAGCGTACATCTAGTGGCGCAGCCCACTCAAACCTACCCAGGATTACTCAGAGCCTATATCTAATGGCATAGCCCACTCAAACCTACCCAGCATTACTCACAGCGTACATCTAATGGCATAGCCCACTCAACCCTACCCAGCATTACTCACAGCCTACATCTAATGGCATAACCCACTCAACCCTACCCAGCATTACTCACAGCCTATATCTAATGGCACAGCCCACTCAAACTCTAAGGATACAGGTAAAACCACTGCAGAGAAATTCAACTCCAACCTCTCCCTACTGCTACCTCCAAACTTCCAAATACAAAGTATCAAGTCTTAACCTCTCCACCTGTAATTACTGCAGAAATGGTGCCAGCAGCTCTAACTCTGACACCAAAAATGCAAGCTCTGTGGGTCCAGATGACATGTCTTCCTATTTTCTGGTCAGTATAAAATACTTTCTAACAGATAGTCTTCTTAAAATATTCGACAATAGCATCTCCACTAAATACATACCTGAAGCCTGGAAAATACATGCAGTAGTTCTCTGCAAAGGGTAGGCCCCACATGGATCCTGGTAACTATACATCTATCAGCCTCTCTAGTATAATTTCCAGTGTTATAGTGCACATCGTCATAGACCTCATACACAGGGACATAAGAAGCTGCAATCCCTAGACCTAAACCAATTTGGATTTGTAAGAAGTAGAGCAAACCTACTGAACTTGGTTGATTTTTTTAAAGAAATACTAAGCAATGGATGAGGGTAGCTATGCACAAAGGTTACCTTGGATTAGCAAAAGCTTTTGACATTATCCCCCTCCCCCGGTACAACAGATAACCTTCACAAACTCAACATTAATCCCTATGCAACTCATTTTGATATTTTTTTTTTACAAATGGATCATTAACAGAGAGCACGTTTTCAATTAACAACACATTCTTCTCTAAGAGACTTGTTATCAGTGGTGTACTCCAGGGCTTTGTTTTGGGACAACCTCTATTTGTCATGTACTTCTCTGATGTCAAGTCTTTCAAAATGTCCAGTACAAGTCTGCAGATAACTGCAAGCTTAGAACTATGCTTAACTCCATTAAAACATTTAGGTCCACCAAGATGGTCTAGCTCACCCTTCTGGGGTCAGGATTATGGTCTAAAAATGCAGATAAATGTAGCATTATACAGTTTGTGAAGCAGGTACTCTCACATACCTACCATATAAATATTAATTTGACAATAAAGCCTTTATAGATAAGGAACACTCCTTTAACCATTACGCATTTTCTGTCAGTAGTAAAGCCCTCTATCTCACCCAGCTTATTACCAAAATCATCTCCTCCAAGTCAAAAGAGATCGGAAATATTTCAGTTAATCGACTGCACTTTCAGTGAGTTTTTGGCAATCTTTTACTTCCAGAGGTTCACTTCAACCAGGACAATAACCACAAACAATTGGTGATGGCATGAGGAATGAAACAATAACCAAACTTCTTTAGTGTACACTTTACCTTTACTGCTTTCGTCTTACGACTTCTTCAGAACTAAAAACAGCACTTAAAAACTTTTATACTTATATATACATACATACTCATTAACACTATATTACATCACACCATTAACCAATTTCCACTTAAAATGCCACAGTAAAATTTAAAATCGTACGCCTACAAAAAACATTATTTATTTACATACAATTTCCTATATTTCAAAAAACATTTGATAGTAATAAGTCCAAATAGATGGTGCAAATAGTGCTCAAACAAAAACTAAGTAACCAAAAAAAGCACCAGCGTTGCGAGTCCTCAGTAACAGTTTAACGGAATAGTGTTAAGCACTTTAATCAACAAGTGTGACTTCCTCATAATTTTTTTTTTTTTTATCTTTTACTTCCACTAATGTGCAACCTCAGAAAAGATATACTTAAAATGAGGTGTGTGGGGGTATGGCCCCTGCAAAATAAAAACAAAAAAAAAACCTAAAAACTTACCTCAAAGGTTTTCTGAAAGTTGTTTCAGACTTTTTTTTGATTGACTGGCATGCGATGATGGAATTTTCAATCAATCGGCATGAATCCAAGAGATCAGCAGGCCCCTCTACTTATCCCTCATCAGATCCACACTAGAATACACTTTTCCTTTTGGCATGTACTGATCCAAACGCCTAACCCAACTTCAAAAGCCTTAGCAGTTCCTCAAAAAACATAACTTAGGCATGAGATCTCTAAGTTACCCATTACATCTGAAAGTGCTTTCTGCTTACTCATCTCCCTACATTTTTCTATGGTATGACTGGAGTCTGGCCAGTATAACTGTAAATGGGTGTGTCTTGCTTGATCTATTGCATATCTATAAAACTGACAGTAGCACACAAGCAAGCCCAAGGGACTTTATATAGCAACATAATTGGGATGCATTGGCATGCTGGGAACAAACATTTACTTCCTATAAAGGAAAGTATGTCCCTCACTATCTTCAAATGTACTGCAGACAAATGGATGGGAAACTACAAATTTATTCCTTACCTAGCTTTTCCTGTGACCTATACTTTACGTCTGGGGAATAACTATTTGAGTGTAACAGTGGGATTGTAGTGACTAGGTTTGGAAAGGCTTAAATGGTCTACAGTCTAGTAACAGTCTATAACATATGAACAGATAAAGAAAACACAATACACATGTAAAACCATACCTACCTTTTCAAGAAAACCCACAAAAGCTCCGTCATAAAACTAATTCCCAAAATCCACATTACCAGATATTTTACTCAATGCATTTCAGCCCTCTATATATTCCGTGCACACACACATGGATATGTCATGTTTGTGTGCATGTGTGTGTATTACTGAAATTTGTGTATGAATTTCATTGCACTATTTTGCTTTAACAGTTTAAACTGAAATGCGCATAGTGTACAGTGGTACAAGAATATGATTTCTGCAAAATAAGCAATATATATATATATATATATATATATATATATATATATATATATATATATATATATATGTGTGTATATTATATATATATATATATATATATATATATATAAATATATATAGACTTCCTTAATAAGGATGTTCCCTCACTGCGATCAGACAACATCCACTTACTTGGTAGATTAAAACATTCAAATCTTCAAGACAAGCCTGGTCTGCAAGGCCATGGAACGTGTCATCATGGAACTCATAAACAATGACATTGGTAACCTCCAAACTCTGGATCCCACCCAGTTCGGGTTTGTGAATGGCAGATCATGCCTCCTGAAGCTGATCGACTTCTATGAGGCAGTCACCAAAGCCGTAGATGAGGGTAAGGTGGTTCACACAGCCTATCTTGACCTCGCCAAGGCTTTTGACACCATCCCCCATTCTGGAATTATAGCTAAACTCACTAAACTAGGTAAAAATCCCTACGTCACAAGATGGGTTGTCAACTGGCTCACTGACAGAACCCACACTGTAAAAGTTGCAGACTCCAAATCTGACCTCAAAGCAGTGACAAGTGGAGTACCACAGGGTTCCGTCCTGGAACCTCTCCTGTTTGGTATCTACTTTTCTGAAGCACAGGCTAACACAGAAGGCCTCTGGCTAATGACATTCGCAGACGACTGCAAACTAGGAGCCATAGTCAAGTCCCCAAATGATGCGGACATCCTACAGAAGGGCCTCGCTGAGACAGATGCCTGGTGTCAGAGCCATGGCCTCAAAGCCAAAAAGTGCAGTGTCATCCCCTTTGGTAAAAACTCTGTACCCATGAACTACCACATAGGCAGCAATCTACTTAACACCGGATGTGTGATAAGAAACCTTGGGTCCCAGGTGGACAGTAGTCTCTCCTTTGATAGTCACATCTCCACAGTAGTCAGGAAATCCTTCTACATGACACACCTCATCATAAAAGGGTTCTCATAGAGGAAAAAAGAGGTCATTGTTCCCCTCTACTCGACACTCATTAGACCCATTATAGAGTACAATGCCCCTTTTGGAATGTACCTCATAAGACATCTGCAGCAGCTGGAAAGGCCACAGAAGTACCTCACAAAGAGGATTACTGGCCCAAACAAATGCCCTACACTGACTGCCTCAAAAAACTCCAGCTTTACTCTGTAGCATATCGCCTATTCTGAGGTGATCTCTGCATAACATATAAAGCTATGTCAAACCCAGAGCTGTTGGACATGCTACACCTAAAAAAATCACAGTCCCTCCGAGCTACACAGTCTAGGGACCTAATCCTTGTCACCACAATAAACAAGACATGCTGGAGGGTTTGATTCCTGTCCCAGAGACTTCCCATACTCTGGGACAGGCTACCCATCTATGTCAAGCAAAGTTCTTCATTAGCACTCTTCAAGAAAAATCTTGATGAGTGGATGGGAAATAGGAAATACACCCCGGGGATCACTTCTGTGTCTCTGCTTATCAGTGGCACAGGAAAATAACTTTCTTCTTGGGTGGCGTAAGCCAGGGAACCTTGTTGGCTAGGCTTACATAGGCCCTTGGGCTGATAGCCTAGTACCTACCTATGAACCTATAGAGCCTAGAACCTACCTATGAACCTATAAGCTCCATGGAGAAGATCACTCCTAGTTTCTCATTAGACTTGTCTAAACACTGGCTGAAGAATTTCTAGAAGGAGGTGGAGGGCTTACATGCCAGTGCACAGTAAATTCCATAATCCCAAGCATTTACGCAAAACAGAGATGAACAGAGGGAGGGTTGGGGATGTAAACTATCATAATTCTTGCCCATCTCTTAGGGAAGGACCTCCAAGAGAAGAAGGAGAAAGGGGGGGGGGGATGGAGAGAGCCCCTTCCCTTTACCTAACAGTAAAATGAGTCAAACTGAGATAACACTGTAAGGTGATGAGTTAGATAGGTAAATGCAAAACATTTGGTGATGGCATATCAGCCCCACAGTGAGCATACACTGGAGGGAAACCTTTGTCATGAGAGCCATGTACAAGGTATGGCACAGGAGTCACTCCATGTTCTCTGTGGACAGGATTCTGAAAAAGTGAGGACAACTCTCACCAGACATAAACAATGTTTAGAGCCTTTGGTAGTCTCTGTGGGAATAACTCATGTAGAAAGAGTCAAAAAGATGTCTCCTCAAGTATAGCAGGTGAGCCATGCTTGACATGGGGAGGTCTAAAGACCAGACTCCTTTAACCCTGAAGGTTACTACTATGAGTTTGCAATGTGAAGCAAGGAGACACTGCACATGTCCTGGCAAGTTATAGACATGCTTACTGTTGTTAAACATGAGACATTAAAATGTGGCACTGTTATGTATACGTGTGTGTGTGTGTGTGTGTGTCTATATACATACACATATATATATATATATATATATATATATATATATATATATATATATACACGTGTGTGTGTGTGTGTGTATATATATATATATATATATATATATATATATATATATATATATCCACACACACACACGCCTATATATATATATATATATATATATATATATATATATATATATACATATACACCTATATATATATGTATATATACACACATATATGTATATATATATATATATATACACACACACACACACACACACACACACACACACACACACACACACACACACAGATATATAGATATATAAGTTCCTATTATCACTGAATGATGATAGGTGTGAGCGCAACACTTTGCTAGCAACAGAGAAGTTCAGAACTCTGTAAAATACAAGGTAACCTCATGGGTGAAATTTGCAAGAGGAGGAGAATTTTTGCTAAGTGTCTGGCTTCCATTTCCTTTAAACTTCCTTGTCCATCCAGCACTGACCAGAGTTATGCAAAGAATCCTTCTGCTGACTACCATGGTTGGTTCCAAATGTAGCCACCATTTTCATGGGGTTGATATGTGTGGGTTAAAAACTTACTTAAGCTATGAATCTTGGGTTCACTGGGCTCCCAGAAGCCATGGAGTTCTAGATGCTATAAAGTGCATTTTAGAACTTTTTACTAACACACTGATTCATAGGTAAATAATAAGCTATCAGCCTACAGACTATTACAAGCCTAGCCAATAATCAGAGGGCAGAATCAGACCCTATACCTTGTATCTGTGAGGTAAATACCTTAACCACTATGCCAAACCCTCTCCCAGTGGTCTATAAAAGTCATGACTAAAGAAATAAATTTATTTTTGTTCAGGAAAAAAATAAGTTGTATCTAACGCTTAATGTTCCAAGTTAGCTAAACAACAGTTTCCAATAAAATGTGCAGACAAATCCTTGTGACCATACATAAATCAAATCTGGGAATAGTACCTGCTTCCCACTACACCCAAAAAAAAATGTCTGTTTACTCCTCCGTGATTAATGTGGGAAGAAAAGTGAAAGCACCACCAGGAGGGGAAAAAATAATGGCCCCTGTAATGTCTTCCAGCTTATTGATTATAAACAGCACCCTACCTATAGAAGCTAAAGCAAACTTCTGTACAAACCACTGAGGTTTGTTTGTCAGGACAGTTAAAGAAATAACTGCACTGTTCACAGTCCCCTCACAAGTTATACAACTCTTCTGTATCTGAGGTTTAACTTGAGATCCAAAAAAAAAAAAAAAAAAAAAATGACCACACTGTCCTGAGCCCCTGCATAAAATATAGGGATCTTATGTGTATTTCTAAACGTGGCCAGCTTTAGACGAAGTCGGGCACAGGTTAGAGGTTCTGTATGGAGTCTCCCTACTATGTTTGTGTCAAAATCCTCTTATAGAGCCGGGGATGTGGGGGCTGCAAAATTTTGAGGGTCCAGGTCTTCTGTGATACATTTTATGTCTTACATTTTGATGATAGTTTTTCAAGTGATTTTTTTTTACTGGCACTTAGAAAGTTATGTATGTGTTCCCCCAAGACTGTGTGTGTAGAGGAATCAAATATGTGCCCTCTAATATTTTGTGTATCCAGAGATTAAACTGGTAATATTTTATCACACCTGAACAAACATACTGATACCACCCTTATAAGCCAGGTCTGTTATAAGATACACTGATGATTTTTTTTTTTTACACACAAGCACCCACAGACTCAATCTCCCTCACAACCCTGGTCAATCACAAACTATGCCAGCATAAAAACACACATGCACACACACACACAATCTCACACTCCCTCTAGCTTCTATCCATCCATCTAGTGCGACAAGGTTTTGAGAGATCAGGATGGTGATTTGTTGACTAAAATGCATAGGAAGGATTCCTATCATCCAGCATTTTTGCACAGAGACAGTATGCACCCCCAGCACATTTTCCCCAATATTGTGAAGGTTCAGGCCATGAGGGTGTCACGTTTGTCCTATGAAACCCAGGAGTTTGACCGCACCCTAGCATATTTGAAGGAAGATTTTAGAGGGAGGGGTTATACCCAAACTGAAGTGGATAGAACTTATGAACAAATGTTTAGGGAGCAGAATACCAGGGCAAGACCCCATTTTTCAGGGGAATGGAGGTTTAAGACGAATAGACAGCAGCAGAGGGGCAATATGTCTATGGTTCTGCCATACACTAAGGATGCTGGGAAAGTGAGGAATATTATAAGGAAAAACTGGAGCATCCTTCAAGTGGATGAGAGGATCAGTGGGCTGGTAGGGTCCAGACCCAGGTTTATTTACAGAAATAAGAAGACGTTGAAGCAAATGTTGTGCTATCTGTATGTTCCCAAGATGACTAAAGAAAGGTTATTATGTACTAGGAAGTGCAATGGGTGTGCATTTTGTGAGTACGTGGATGAGTCACAGTACTTTAAGCACCTAGGGACTGGTCACCTATGGCAGTTGAGTGTTACCGCTGATTGTAATACTAAGAACGTAATTTATGTGGCCCATTGCCAAGTATGTTTTAAGTTTTATGTGGCTAAAAAAATTGTCGGCTAAGGGAACGTATTAGGGCCCACCTCTACTGCACCTGCAAGGGTTTTGACTATAGTGCTCTAGAGAAATATACACTTGCAGATGGGGATGACGAAATGTTCCTGTTTCAGGTTTTGCATGTGCAGGAATAAAGTAAAAGAATGGGTGATTTGGTAAATAAGACAGAGAATGCTGAACTGCAATGGATATTTAGGTTGGGGCACACTGCGGACATGGCCCCAATGACTCGGTTTCATTGAAACCTGTCTTGAAGTCCAGAAGGGTGGGAGGATGGCATAATGGTTAAGCTGTTTACCTTACAAACAAAAGGCGCATGGTTTGATTCTCACATGGGGTAACTGGCTAGGCTTAAAGTGGTCCACAAGGACAGTTAGCCTAGTACTAATCTATGAACCTATGAACCTAAAACTTAAGTGAATGAATGAAATCATGAATTGTTTGTGGTTTTTGAGAGATTTCTCTTTAAATTTTACCCTTCAACGGCTTTTAATTTGTTGCCAAGGTATTTAATGAGAGGGGGGGTGTCTCCATGAACTGCTACTGGCTGAATGTGTTTTAGTTTTGTATATAGATGGTAGTTTAGTTGCTACAATTTGAGTCTGAAGAAGCAATGTTTTACATTGTGAAAGCATTTACATCTGTTTAATAAAGACTTGTGGAAGAAGGTTGGAGAGACTTTTTGAGTTGCCTGCATTTGCCTTGTTCCAGCACAGATAGGGTTGCCACCTTTTTAAATGCCCAAAGTGGGACATTTTTGGTACAAACATCAGATTTTGCAGGCCAAAACATACCCATGGCCAGTACAAAGGACAGAACTTCCCTTTTTTGCCTAAATAAAAGGCTATTCTTGTAGCATTTTAGTTGCTTATTCTGTTTCTTATAACATTTAGGTGTTTCAGATACATAATAACTGTTTTATGCAACTATTGCATAAAATATAGGAAATAATTTTGTTCTAAAATCTCAAGACAATTCCCATTTTTACACTTTTTTAGCAGGACACAACTGCCCAAAGAGGGACTGTCCCTCGCAAAGTGGGACAGGTGGTAACCCTAAGCACAGATACTTTTGGGATTTGTTGCATGGATACGTTTGGGATTTGTTCTACTTCTGCTTGTTTATCCATGTGGTTTACCACTGGGTAGTGCTTTTTGTAAGCTTCTTGTTGTTGACAAGGTGAACATATTCTATCACTTTTCTTTTTATATGGCATATTTCATTTTACTGATAATTTGTCTATTACCAGTCTCCACAAAACATCTGGGCATTCTACTTTCTTATTAAACCATTTGTGTTTTATTTTTATAGCTTTAATTTTTTTCATCTGCTAGATGTTCCCATGGTTTTATATAGCAATGTTTTATCACTACATTCTTATACCATACTTTTTTTTTCTATATCATCAATTTTTATTTTCTACAAAAATATTTTTAATTCGTAACATTTTACTTCTTCATTTATACATTCTTTTCTCCTTTACTATACTGCAAAAAGTTATA
Source organism: Protopterus annectens (assembly GCF_019279795.1). Classification (NCBI taxonomy): domain Eukaryota; kingdom Metazoa; phylum Chordata; order Ceratodontiformes; family Protopteridae; genus Protopterus; species Protopterus annectens. The sequence continues at coordinate 863,953,070 of NC_056729.1, forward strand.
TTTATACACTTTACTATTAATCTTTCATCTTTTTCATGTACCCAGTTTAACATTTACAATTTTAATAAAGCAGCATATACCACTGGGTTAATTAAACTTTAAGCCTCCTTCCTCTTTATTTACACACAGAACATCTCTTTTTACTGAGGTAAACCTGGAACCTCGTGTAAATGAAAAAATATCTGTGATAATTCCTTTTCAAATACTGCTGGCCATATACACCTGCTAAGTATGATATTTTTCCCATCAGTACAGAATTTATCAAACAACCCTTTTTTTCTGAATGATAATTTATATCTTCTCCAAAAAGGACAGGCTTATTTTATTTGTTCTATTTTTTTTTAATTCTACTTACATCTATATTCTCAAATGTTATTCCAACAGAGAAATTTCCCTCATTGTAAAATATATACCCACTATCTTTACTACATCACCTAAAGCTTTATTTTTCTCTTTATTTAAAGCCATTCCTCTAGATTCTGACTTGCGCAAATTATTACTTTTACTCTTCACTTTTCTCTTTATTTATACTTAAACCATTTTTTTTTACATTTTCATTTACTCCTTCCATCCATATCTTATTTTTAACAATTAGTACACTATCATCCGGATAATTATACATTATTAGTAACTGTACTTCTTTCATCATTTTGTATCCACAGCTACTTGACATTTTATTAATTTCGTTCACTATTAGATTCATAACTAATGAGAAAATTACACTATTAGCTGGGCAGACCTGCTTTATTCCACATTCTATTTTTATTTTCTCATAATTTCTTTAGCCATTTTAACATCACAGTTGCTCTTATTTTTCCTTAAATTACAATTAAAATCACCCACCACTATAATGTCCACAAACATATTAAAGAATATTTTTAAACATAATTTCTCTCTTTTTTTGTTATGT